>NC_142619.1:1695000-1937500 GCF_059453375.1 Lepisosteus platostomus | reverse complement strand
CTGCACTGAGAGAGAGGGGTTCATACAGACACACTGACTGGACACTCCAGTACATTAACACTGCACTGAGAGAGAGAGGGGTTAATACAGACACACTGACTGGACACTCCAGTACATGAACACTGCACTGAGAGAGAGAGGGGTTCATACAGACACACTGACTGGACACTCCAGTACATGAACACTGCACTGAGAGAGAGAGGGGTTAATACAGACACACTGACTGGACACTCCAGTACATTAACACTGCACTGAGAGAGAGAGGGGTTCATACAGACACACTGACCGGACACTCCAGTACATTAACGCTGCCCTGGGTGAACTGTAGTTTTCCTCTGCTACTCAGAGACTCACTGTATGCTGTCGATCCAAGTGACAAATTCGTAAGCGGAGCTCGTGGGGGCGTGACACTGGACATACGACTCCGGAGCGCAGTCCACAGTGTTGAACACCACCAGGCTGTACTGTGTGCCCCCATACTGCAACCCAGAGAGAGACAGAGGTCAGCGCACAGACACTGAGAGCGAGACAGAGACAGAGACAGAGAGACAGAGAGGCAGAGAGGCAGAGAGGCAGAGAGGCAGAGAGGCAGAGAGGCAGAGACAGAGATCAGCGCACAGACACTGACAGCAAGAGACAGAGATCAGCGCACAGACACTGACAGCAAGAGACAGAGACAGAGACAGAGACAGAGACAGAGACAGAGACAGAGACAGAGACAGAGACAGAGACAGAGACAGAGACAGAGACAGAGACAGAGACAGAGATCAGCGCACAGACACTGACAGCAAGAGACAGAAACAGAGACAGAGACAGAGACAGAGACAGAGATCAGCGCACAGACACTGACAGCAAGAGACAGAGACAGAGACAGAGACAGAGACAGAGACAGAGACAGAGACAGAGACAGAGACAGAGGTCAGTGCACAGACACTGAGAGCAAGAGACAGGGACAGAGAGACAGAGACAGGTCAGTGCACAGACACTGCCAGCTGAGAGCGAGAGAGCGAGACACAGACACAGAGACAGACACAGAGACACAATCAGGACTCACATCGCCTCCGAAGTCGGTTTCTGCTGGGGGGCCGCCATTGAAGTACCTGAGAGACAGAGGGGGGGGGACAGGGTCACACACAGTGCCCACGCTCACTTCGGGAACGAGAGGGCCGGGGCTCGGCCCGGTCCGGTCCCGGGTCCTGCAGCTCCCCGCCAGCCACACCGAGACCCACTTTCACATCCTACAGCACCGCAGGCAGATCGGCGCCCTGGGCTCTGCATGAGGGGCTCACACTGCTGTGCACTGGGAGTCAGACTGCCTGGAAGACCAGGAGTGGATCAGACTGCTGTGCACCGGGATTCAGACAGTTTGTAAAACCAGGAGTGGATCAGACTGCTATGCACCGGGAGTCAGACTGCCTGGAAAACCAAGAGTGGATCAGACTGCTGTGCACCTGGATTCAGACAGTTTGTAAAACCAGGAGTGGATCAGACTGCTGTGCACCGGGAGTCAGACAGTTTGTAAAACCAGGAGTGGATCAGACTGCTGTGCACCGGGATTCAGACAGTTTGTAAAACCAGGAGTGGACCAGACTGCTGTGCACCTGGATTCAGACAGTTTGTAAAACCAGGAGTGGCTCAGACTGCTGTGCACTGGGAGTCAGACTGCCTGGAAAACCAGGAGTGGATCAGACTGCTGTGCACCGGGAGTCAGACAGTTTGTAAAACCAGTAGTGGATCAGACTGCTGTGCACCGGGAGTCAGACAGTTTGTAAAACCAGGAGTGGATCAGAGTGCTGTGCACCTGGATTCAGACAGTTTGTAAAACCAGGAGCAGATCAGACTGCTGTGCACTGAGATTCAGACAGCCTGGAAAACCAGGAGTGGATCAGACTGCTGTGCACTGGTAGTCAGACAGTTTGTAAAACCAGGAGTGGATCAGACTGCTGTGCACCGGGATTCATACAGTTTGTAAAACCAGGAGTGGATCAGACTGCTGTGCACTGGTAGTCAGACAGTTTGTAAAACCAGGAGTGGATCAGACTGCTGTGCACCGGGATTCATACAGTTTGTAAAACCAGGAGTGGATCAGACTGCTGTGCACTGGTAGTCAGACAGTTTGTAAAACCAGGAGTGGATCAGACTGCTGTGCACCGGGATTCATACAGTTTGTAAAACCAGGAGTGGATCAGACTGCTGTGCACCGGGAGTCAGACAGTTTGTAAAACCAGGAGTGGATCAGACTGCTGTGCACCGGGAGTCAGACAGTTTGTAAAACCAGGAATGGATCAGACTGCTGTGCACCAGGAGTCAGACTGCCTTGAAAACCAGGAGTGGCTCAGACTGCTGTGCACTGAGATTCAGACAGTTTGTAAAACCAGGAGTGGATCAGACTGCTGTGCACTGGGATTCAGACAGTTTGTAAAACCAGGAGTGGATCAGACTGCTGTGCACCGGGAGTCAGACAGTTTGTAAAACCAGGAGTGGATCAGACTGCTGTGCACTGGGAGTCAGACTGCCTGAAAAACCAGGAGTGGATCAGACTGCTGTGCACTGGGAGTCAGACAGTTTGTAAAACCAGGAGTGGATCAGACTGCTGTGCACCGGGATTCAGACAGTTTGTAAAACCAGGAGTGGATCAGACTGCTATGCACCGGGAGTCAGACTGCCTGGAAAACCAGGAGTGGATCAGACTGCTGTGCACCGGGATTCAGACAGTTTGTAAAACCAGGAGTGGATCAGACTGCTGTGCACTGGGATTCAGACAGTTTGTAAAACCAGGAGTGGATCAGACTGCTATGCACCGGGAGTCAGACTGCCTGGAAAACCAAGAGTGGATCAGACTGCTGTGCACCTGGATTCAGACAGTTTGTAAAACCAGGAGTGGATCAGACTGCTGTGCACTGGGAGTCAGACTGCCTGGAAAACCAGGAGTGGATCAGACTGCTGTGCACCGGGATTCATACAGTTTGTAAAACCAGGAGTGGATCAGACTGCTGTGCACCGGGATTCAGACAGTTTGTAAAACCAGGAGTGGATCAGACTGCTGTGCACCTGGATTCAGACAGTTTGTAAAACCAGGAGTGGATCAGACTGCTGTGCACTGGGAGTCAGACTGCCTGGAAAACCAGGAGTGGATCAGACTGCTGTGCACCGGGATTCATACAGTTTGTAAAACCAGGAGTGGATCAGACTGCTGTGCACCGGGATTCAGACAGTTTGTAAAACCAGGAGTGGATCAGACTGCTGTGCACCTGGATTCAGACAGTTTGTAAAACCAGGAGTGGATCAGACTGCTGTGCACCGGGATTCAGACAGCCTGGAAAACCAGGAGTGGATCAGACTGCTGTGCACCGGGATTCAGACAGCCTGGAAAACCAGGAGTGGATCAGACTGCTGTGCACCGGGATTCATACAGTTTGTAAAACCAGGAGTGGATCAGACTGCTGTGCACCGGGATTCAGACAGTTTGTAAAACCAGGAGTGGATCAGACTGCTGTGCACCGGGATTCAGACAGTTTGTAAAACCAGGAGTGGATCAGACTGCTGTGCACCGGGATTCAGACAGTTTGTAAAACCAGGAGTGGATCAGACTGCTGTGCACCGGGATTCAGACAGTTTGTAAAACCAGGAGTGGATCAGACTGCTGTGCACCGGGATTCAGACAGTTTGTAAAACCAGGAGTGGATCAGACTGCTGTGCACCGGGATTCAGACAGTTTGTAAAACCAGGAGTGGATCAGACTGCTGTGCACCGGGATTCAGACAGTTTGTAAAACCAGGAGTGGATCAGACTGCTGTGCACTGGGATTCAGACAGCCTGGAAGACCAGGAGTGGATCAGACTGCTGTGGACCTGGAGTCAGACTGCCTGGAAGACCAGGAGTGGCTCAGACTGCTGTGCACTGGGAGTCAGACTGCCTGGAAAACCAGGAGTGGATCAGACTGCTGTGCACTGGGATTCAGACAGCCTGGAAAACCAGGAGTGGATCAGACTGCTGTGCACTGGGAGTCAGACTGCCTGGAAGACCAGGAGTGGATCAGACTGCTGTGGACCTGGAGTCAGACTGCCTGGAAGACCAGGAGTGGATCAGACTGCTGTGCACCTGGATTCAGTTTGTAAAACCAGGAGTGGATCAGACTGCTGTGCACCGGGATTCAGACAGCCTGGAAAACCAGGAGTGGATCAGACTGCTGTGCACCGGGATTCAGACAGCCTGGAAAACCAGGAGTGGATCAGACTGCTGTGCACTGGTAGTCAGACAGTTTGTAAAACCAGGAGTGGATCAGACTGCTGTGCACCGGGATTCATACAGTTTGTAAAACCAGGAGTGGATCAGACTGCTGTGCACTGGTAGTCAGACAGTTTGTAAAACCAGGAGTGGATCAGACTGCTGTGCACCGGGAGTCAGACAGCCTGGAAGACCAGGAGTGGATCAGACTGCTGTGCACTGGGATTCAGACAGTTTGTAAAACCAGGAGTGGATCAGACTGCTGTGCACCGGGATTCAGACAGTTTGTAAAACCAGGAGCAGATCAGACTGCTGTGCACTGGGATTCAGACAGTTTGTAAAACCAGGAGTGGATCAGACTGCTGTGCACCGGGAGTCAGACAGCCTGGAAGACCAGGAGTGGATCAGACTGCTGTGCACTGGGAGTCAGACTCACTCGATGGCCGGCAAGACGTAGTGTTTCCGCAGCGACTCGAAGTACGGCCCCAGATTGGCTGTGCCCTCGATGACAAACACCACGTCGGCGACGGGACTGGCTCCGGGCTGGCTGGGCGGGTCCATGGAGGCCACGCCCATGTCCGGCGGCCGGCGGAGGCCCTGTGCTGCCGCCTGTGCCGAGAGAGACAGGGTGCGGTGAGCTCACAGGCACTGCAACACACCCAGAGGAGCAGACAGAGGCCTCCCCCTCACTATCACACTACAATGAATCCTGCTGTCTAACAACATGTGCCCCTTATATCTACACTTCGAGTGTATCTTAGTGCTCAAACTGAAGTATTTTTAAGCTACAGTTACTGTAGCCCCTATTGTAACAGGACTGTTCTACTGGACTGGGACTGGAGCTCCTATTGTAACACACTGGTCTACTGGACTGGGACTGGAGCTCCTATTGTAACAGACTGTTCTACTGTACTGGGACTGTAGCTCCTATTGTAACAGACTGTCCTACTGTACTGGGACTGGAGCTCCTATTGTAACAGACTGTTCTACTGGACTGGGACTGTAGCTCCTATTGTAACAGACTGTTCTACTGTACTGGGATTGGAGCTCCTATTGCAACAGGACTGTTCCACTGTACTGGGACTGTAGGTCCTATTGTAACAGGACTGTTCCACTGTACTGGGACTGTAGGTCCTATTGTAACAGGACTGTCCTACTGTACTGGGACTGGAGCTCCTATTGTAACAGACTGGTCTACTGCACTGGGACTGTAGCTCCTATTGTAACAGACTGTTCTACTGGACTGGGACTGTAGCTCCTATTGTAACAGACTGTTCTACTGCACTGGGACTGTAGCTCCTATTGTAACAGACTGGTCTACTGCACTGGGACTGTAGCTCCTATTGTAACAGACTGGTCTACTGCACTGGGACTGTAGCTCCTATTGTAACAGACTGTTCTACTGGACTGGGACTGTAGCTCCTATTGTAACAGACTGTGCTACTGCACTGGGACTGTAGCTCCTATTGTAACAGGACTGTTCTACTGTACTGGGACTGTAGCTCCTATTGTAACAGACTGGTCTACTGTACTGGGACTGTAGCCCCTATTGTAACAGACTGTTCTACTGCACTGGGACTGTAGCTCCTATTGTAACAGGACTGGTCTACTGTACTGGGACTGTAGCCCCTATTGTAACAGGACTGTTCTACTGCACTGGGACTATAGCTCCTATTGTAACAGGACTGGTCTACTGCACTGGGACTGTAGCTCCTATTGTAACAGACTGTTCTACTGTACTAGGACTGGAGCTCCTATTGTAACAGGACTGTTCTACTGTACTGGGACTGGAGCTTTTATTGCAACAGGACTGTTCTACTGTACTGGGACTGTAGCTCCTACTGTAACAGACTGTTCTACTGCACTGGGACTGTAGCTCCTATTGTAGAAGACTGTTCTACTGGACTGGGACTGTAGACCCAACTATAACTAGACTAACGTACTTTACTTTCACTACGGCTCCATTAAGTTAAACGGGTACTGTAAAGGACACGATAAAATAAAACCAAGAGCTTAAAAATAGCTACACCTACCTTTTCGTAGGCACCGGTCAACTGTGGAAAAACACCGATTCGTATTTTTTAAATTAATAAAACAGTGTTCCGTTTTCCAGACGCGTTGTGGTTAGTCGCTTATTAAAGTAATATTATTAATTTTAATCTTCTAGACGACTTGTTGTTTTCCCTTGTTTATCGGCCGGAAACACAAACTCCGATTGTGAGCTGCGCGATCGCCATCAACACATCGAGTCTGCTTCCGGTGTTTTTCCCAGGGCTCTACTGTCGAGCGCAGATAGATCGATCACACTTCCGGCGTTTGCTGTTCGTGACGGTAGAGTACGTCACTCTGCAATAGTGAGAGATATAAATAAGAGGTCTTCAAGTAGTTAAGTGTTAAGGACTGTTATAGTTCTGGTTCTTCGAAAAACTCAATAGTTTAGACAGTCATAGAGTTAGTTATTTGCTTTTGCGTATGTCTTTTTCATGAATGCCAGAGGTACTCAAAATGTTGTTAAAAGAAAAACGTTTCTTTTTGTTTTGTAAAAAACTGTGTGCTGAGTTTTATTTTTTACAGGAAACGCATGCATGTTGAAAATAAAGTTTATAAATAATTGAGAAATATTAAAGCAAGGAAAATATGATACGTGTAAAATATACAATCTGATCACATAATTACTTAATTACCTCTGGTAGTTAAATGCTTTTTTTCTGCTGCGTTTTTTTTCTCTTGTACATGACTCTGATCCTCTTGTTGTATTTGTATTTGTAAATTCTATATGTTTAATAAAAATTTTAAAAAAAGAGGTCTTCAAATCGGACTTTGGATCACCCTGTTCTCCAGTGACATAAAAGGTTTTTGAAAGGATAGAAACACTTGGAAGATAAAACCTATTAAACACTTAATTTGTTCAGTCGGGATTCTGGTCCCTACGTCCAGAAATGAAACATTAAAAAAAAAACGAATTCCTTCTTCGGGGATACTCTCATATATTCATGTGTACTCTTGCGCCTTCCGCAGTATCAGAAACGAATCACCAATGTCACCCATATTCCGTGTTATCCAATATCGGCAACGACTCAACAGACTGTAGATTTCGTTATATGTACATATAGATGATATAATTCGTAGTCTGTGTTCATATAATGCCAGTGGGAGTGATAATATTTCACTGGGATTCATTTCTGGGAGTCTGTTCAGGGCCAGCTTTACCTCCAAAACCCGCCTTTGGTAACATAGAGTTTTGGTTTTAACACGTCTGCAGTCCGCTTCGTGCTAGAAACTACACTTCCCACAATCCCCGTGAACCGTAGCTCAGAAGCCCTCCTCCGAGCGGGTACTTACCCCGACGATGCCCGCAAGGGTAACATGTTGCAGCTACCTCTCGGGAATACCCTAGAGTCTTTGACGATGCAACTCTTCAAAAAGTGCAAATTCGTCTGGACGACCCCTGACAAATACTGCCTCACAAACGGAGTTAAAGAAATAACTTTTTTTAACCTCTCTATATACAAAGTTGTTCTGGATAGACTTGCAAAACTTCTCCGTTTACACATTTCAAAGTGAACGTAAGATTTAAGGAGTCTGTTATAATGTAATACTTTGCGAGACGTGAAAGGAAAAAAAAACATGTATCTGGAGTCGATCTGTTAGTAATAACGTTCTCAAAACGATCTAATGGTTCGCCCTTCTTTGATTCTCACGAGGTGGAGATGTAATATCGCGTATACACCATTAAAAACTTTGAAAAATAATACGCAAAGAAATGATGACGATTTATTAAACAATTTAACTTTTTTGCATCCAGGTTGTTGTAATTAGCTCTGGAGAGGGTCGTTCTAAGTTTTTCTGTTACTTGTCTTTTTTGGATAGCCTTTCTCCTTTGTTTGTATGATCCGTGTTGACATATGGCAATAAACTACTCAACTACTACTACTACTACTACTACTACAATTATCATCTTTTTTGAAGCAGACACTACAGGATGTGCAAACTGAATAAGGGGACAGTTCAAATATATTTGGATTTTGGCCTTTTCTGTGTTTTTATTGAGGTAATCTTGCTTGTTGTGGGATACTGGGGCATCTTTGAAGAGTCACTCCACTCCATCTCTCAGGAAAGACCAAACCTCTTCCCACAATGTACACAGCAGTACTGTGCAATTAGATGGTTAATATTTACTGTAACAATTAGAAACTGGAAATGTTCTTGACAACCAGTAAGAACCAAAGAATCATAATTTACATTCTGACACATGGGGCCAAAACATACAAAATACAATTTATTTCTATGGTACCAAAGCATGCATAAGAAACCAAAGAGTGATAGTAATAGAATACATTAGAGAATCCAGCTGCTGTAATACGAAAGGTTAATCGTTCTTTTCGAAATTAGAAGGAAAAGAGGTAAAATCAGAGTTAAAATGTCTTCACTGTAACGTGTTCTTCTCCAGCTCAGAGGTTCTATAAGTCTCATGGAATTAAATCACATTATTATACTTAGATACAAGTACAAATGCAATTACGTCTGTGAACTATTCAACTTGTGTTTGGAATAATAGTTCAAGTCTCTAAATTTATACTGTGAATAACGAAGTTTTATACTCAAAGATCTGCTGGCCAATGTTCGTAGCAAGTTCCAACATCCTGCTGAGAAGACGAAGTCGGCCTGGTCTGTGGTCCCATTTGGCAGCTACTGGCTCTGAGCAGCTTTAGATAAACAACACAAAATAAAGCAACACAAAATAAATCAACAAAAAATCTTTAATAGCACTTAACTATAAATGAGACAATGTACTTTTCCACACCAATGGTTTCTATCTCGTATGAATGCATGCATGGCGCTTGAGAGTTCCTGCCTGGTTAAAACTCCTGCCACAGTGCTCACAGCAGTACGGTCTCTCTCCTGTGTGAATCCGTTCATGAGTTTTAAGGTGTGCTGTAGAATTGCAAGTCTTCCCACAGTGCTTACAGCAATAAGGCCTCTCTCCAGTGTGAATCCGCTCATGATACTGGAGGGCTCCTGCCTGCTTGAAACTCTTCCCACACTCTTTGCAGCAGAATGGCCTCTCTCCTGTGTGGATCCGTTCATGGCTCTTGAGGGCTCCTGTCTGGCTGAAACTCTTCCCACAGTGTTTACAGCAGTAAGGTCTCTCTCCAGTGTGAATCCGTTCATGAATTTTACGGTGTGCTGCAGAATTGCAACTCCTCCCACAGTGTTTGCAGCAGAAGGGTCTCTTTCCTGTGTGAATCCATGTGTGCTTCTTGAGATTGGCTAGCTGGGTGAAGCTCTTCCCACACTGTTCACAGGAGAACGGTCTCTCTCCTGAGTGAATCAGCTCATGACTCTTGAGGGCTCCTGCCTGGTTGAAACTCTTCCCACACTGCTCACAGCAGTATGGTTTCTCTCCTGTGTGAATCCGTTCATGATTCTTGAGGGCTCCTGCCTGGTTGAAGCTCTTCCCACAGTGTTCACAGCAGAATGGCCTCTCTCCTGTGTGAATCCGTTCATGAATTCTAAGGTGTGCTGCAGAATTGCAATTTCTCCCACAGTGCTTGCAGCAGTATGGTGTCTCTCCTATGTGAATCTGCTCATGATGTTTGAGGGCTGCTGGATATTTGAAACTCTTCCCACACTGCTCACAGCAGTACGGCCTCTCTCCTGTGTGAATCTGTTTATGAATCCTGAGAGCTCCTGACTGCTTGAAACTCTTCCCACACTGCTCACAGCAGTATGGTCTCTCCCCTGTGTGAATCCGTTCGTGACTCTTGAGGGCTCCTACCTGGTTGAAGCTCTTCCCACACTGTTCACAGCAGTATGGTTTCTCCCCTGTGTGAATCCGTTCATGACACCTTAGGGCTGCTGCCAAATGGAAACTCTTCCCACAGTGTTTACAGCAGTATGATCGCTCTTCTTTGTGAATCTGTTCATGAACCTTGAGATTTGCTACATAGTTGAAACTCTTCCCACACTGTTGGCAGAAGTACGGTCTTTCTTTTCTGTGAATCCATTCATGATTCTTGAGAGTTGATGCTCGACTAAAACTCTTCCCACACTGTTCACAGCAGTATGGTCTCTCTCCTGTGTGAATCCATTCATGATTCTTGAGAGTTGTTGCCAGACTGAAACTCTTCCCACAGTGCTCACAGCAGTAAGGTCTCTCTCCTGTGTGAATCCGGTCATGATTCTTGAGAGCTGCTGCCCGACTGAAACTCTTCCCACACTGTTCACAGCAGTATCGTTTCTCTCCTGTGTGATTCTGTTCCTGATTCTCGACAGTTCCTGCAAAGATGCTCAGTGGTTCCTCAGTCTGTGTTTTAATCTGGTCAGACTCCTGATGGGACTCCAGTGCTGCAGTGCTGAGGGACTGAATCCTGGACAGATCTGCAGTGTAGCTGGAGTCCAGATCACTTTCATTCTTCACACTGGGAGACACAATATCTGAACAGGATTCATGAGATTCTTGAAGATCAAATCCTTGTGTATCACACTGAGGTTCTGTTTTAAAACTCTTAGATTCCAGTATCTGGAGTTTGTGATCAACACAACCACATCCTACTGCATCCTGAGTTCCCAGCTCACCCTTCACACACAGAGCACACCCTGACGCACTGAGTCCTTGTGTAACACAGCCTGTCTCTGGCTCTGCCATGTGGACAGACTCTGGTCCTCTGAGCTCCTCCTCACTCTGTCTGGTCCTGTGCTGCTCAGGGAGCCCCTGTCTGTCTTCAGGAGCTGTGGGCTCTGTGTCCTGCCTCAGACTGGAGCCCCACTCCTGCTCACAGTGCTGCAGCTCAGTGGAGCCCTGTCCCCAGTGTCAGGGAGAGCGCTGGTCTCTACAGCTCCTGGGGAAGAGACAGACAGGAGAAGAGACTTTAATAACAGCTCTGATCAGACTGGAGCCCTGTCCCCAGTGTCAGGGAGAGCGCTGGTCTCTACAGCTCCTGGGGGAGAGACACACAAGAGAAGGAGACATTATCCACCTGCTCTGAGAATGACATGTCCACACAGTGTATATCAGGACAACACAGTAACATTTTTATCTGTAAAACATTCCTTCCTTCCTCTATAGCTTTCTTAACCATATTTCCTTTATTATGAATAGCTATGTATATAATTTATGTTAAATTAATTAATATAATGCCCTGTTAGTCTCAGGACATATTCAATATACAAATCAGTGTGTGGTAGAATTTCCCTTTCAGAAAGCAACTGTATGAGATATACACCCAATTGAGCTGAGCACTCATTAAATAATAATTCGAGAAGTTTTGTAGCAACTTCTCTGTTCTTGCCTGGTCTTGGGATGCACACACTTCAGTTCAAGTAAGACAGTAAGATGCTGCACAACTGTATTTTCCTCCAGTTTCTCCTGATGAACTGCTGGGCTGGACTGTTAAAGGCAGCTTTACTAGACTCTAATTCATTATAAAATACCTAATAAATTACAGGTTTAACACGTTTAATTATAACTATCAAGCACTCTTCATTATAACTACATTAAAAACACAAAAAGAAAATGAGAACATAACTTAGTTCAGTATCAAATAGAAAAAAATGTAAAAAACTACACTACTGCAGGACTTAGTATTTAGTATAAAGTTTTGTTTTATCATTTTGACAATAACAATATCTGATAATAGTTTAATTCTGTCACGATTCACTCACACAGACCCGGCGATCTCGCAGTTAAATCTGGATCTGATCTCTTCCAGCGGACCTGTCCCGACCGCAGGAGCAGGCTGACAGTCCAGGGGACGAGACAGAAACAACAGGACACTGTTCTCTCTTCACTCCCACTGCAGGGGGCTCAATATAAACAGCTCTGAAGCATGAAGACACTAATAACACCTCTCTGTGCTCGTCACTGGACTCGCTGGGACTCCACAGGACTCGGGTCCGCTGGAAGACGAGCCGGACTCCACTCCGCTCCTCTCACTGAGGGAAACGGACCCGAGACCTCAGAAACACGGACCTGGTCCGGCTCGAAATGTTCTGTATTTTTGTGAAACCGGACCCGACCAGCGGTGATTAGATTGTGGGCTCGCACCGTGTCAGAGTAAATAGCTACACAAGAAATTATTAAACGTCTTATAATGTTAAATGTTGATTTTTACCTTGTTCTTTTATCTTTAAAAAATTATATGCGAAATGGTTCTTGTACAAACCTCTACCACCATAATCATCTCCAGCGCACTTCCGGCTTCCGGTGAGCGCTTTATGGTAACCATAGTAACGGGCGCTGAGCGGGTCCGGGTCCGGGTGGGCACTGTGCGCCCAGCGGAACCACAGTCCCAGCAGGATCAACACCTGCACCCTGTGCTCAGGGCGAGAGGACACAGCGCAGACAGCGGGCTCATCAAGTCCCACATCTGGGGAGCAGCCCGCAGGCTGCGGTCAGAAATGAGCTCCGATGTCAACAGACGGACTCAGACTCAGTGTGACTCACCGGCCCAGCAGGGACCCGCTCAGGGCGGCTCAGGGAGTCCGGTTCTCCTGATGGAGGGACACTTGTTCTTCCAGCGGGACGGACCTGCAGGCGAGACCCTGCACAGCGCAGACACGCGCAGCCCCACTGGCGCGAGACAGGAAGTCCCTCCCTGAGAGGAGAGAAGACCACGCCCCCTTCCCTCCAGCGCTCCGCACTGACGCGGAAAATACAAGTTCTTTACTTATAATAGTAAATGTAAAAGTAATATTAATTTAGTATAAGAAAAAGGGAACGACACTGCTTTATACATGTAAAAATGTGATTTGTTTTCGCTTATACTTGTATTATATTGATTTTTCCCGGATATTTAGTGTAAGGATTTTGTATTTGTCCCTAGAAATTCTGTAGAGTTAAAGAGGAGAGAGAGCTTTTTATTGTGCTTCTCTGTGTTTTTATTGAGGTAATCTTGCTTGTTGTGGGATACTGGGGCATCTTTGAAGAGTCACTCCACTCCATCTCTCAGGAAAGACCAAACCTCTACCCACAACGTACACAGCAGTACTGTGCGATTAGATGGTTTTTATTTACTGTAACAATTAGAAACTGGAAATGTTCTTGACAACCAATAAGAACCAAAGAATCAGAATTTACACTCTAACACATGGGGAAAAAAAGATACACAATACAATTTATTTCTATGGTACCAAAACATGCATAGGAAACCAAAGAGTGATAGTAATAGAATACATCTGAGAATCGATCTGCTGTAATACGAAAGGTTAATCTTTCTTTCAGGAATTAAAAGGAAAATAGGTCAAGTCACAGTTAAAGTGTCTTGATTGGAACGTGTTCTTCTCCAGCTCAGAGGTTTCATCAGTAATTAAGAGGTTTTATCACGTAAACAACATTCATATTCTCACATACAAGTAAAAATGTAATTACTAGCACGAACTATTGAACTTATTTGGAATAATAGTTCAAGTCTTCGTACTCTAACGTGAATAAAGACATTTTATGCTGAAAGATCTACTGCCCAACCTTCTGGGCGAGATTAAATTTCCCAGCGAGAAGACAAGGATGGGCTGGTCTGGGGTCCCATTTGGCAGCTACTGGCTCTGACCAGCTTTAGATAGTACTGTTGAGGACAGCTCTGCAAGAAAGGACGATCACAAAGACTTCTGGAGGAGACATGAGGAGCTTGTGAGCTCTCCCATGAAAATGAGCTGTATGGTAGAGTTTAAAGTAAGATATCTAGCGATTGATCAGGATAATATCAGGGACAGTCCTGGTATCCTCTGTGCGTATTGCTCATTATTGAATGTACTGTACCTTTATGTGATGACCAGTGATCTTGTACTAATAGTCTCTTTCTGCTATACAGTAACTAGCAAGACAAAATGGAGTCAACCCGTGCTTTAAATAATTAGATGGATCAAAAGTCAGAGAATTACATGGCAGCCTGGTCTGTGGTCCAGACCTGGAAGATCATGATCAAAAGGAGCGTCTTTCTTCCACTGTTCTCCTTGGACATAAAGCTTCGGTCAAAAAGTCCAAGCTGCTTTGAGAAAGCGACAAAAAAAAAATTAAATCATCTTTCACAGCACTTAACTCCAAACGAGACAATGTACTTTTCCACACCAATGGTTTCTATCTCGTATGAATGCACAGATGGCGCTTGAGAGTTCCTGTCTGGTTGAAACTCTTCCCACACTGCTCACAGCTGTACGGTCTCTCTCCTGTGTGGATCCGCTCATGAGTTTTAAGGTGTGCTGCAGAACTGCAAGTCTTCCCACAGTGCTTGCAGCAATAAGGCCTCTCTCCAGTGTGAATCCGCTCATGATACTGGAGGGCTCCTGCCCGTGTGAAACTCTTCCCACAGTGATTGCAACAGTACGGTTTCTCTCCTGTGTGGATCCGTTCGTGACGCTTGAGACCTCCTGTATGGCTAAAACTCTTCCCACAGTGTTTACAGCAGTACGGTCTCTCTCCAGTGTGAATCCGCTCATGATACTGGAGGGCTCCTGCCTGTGTGAAACTCTTCCCACAGTGATTGCAACAGTACGGTTTCTCTCCTGTGTGGATCCGTTCGTGACGCTTGAGGTCTCCTGTATGGCTAAAACTCTTCCCACAGTGCTCACAGCAGTACGGTCTCTCACCTGTGTGAATCCGCTCGTGATTTTTAAGGTGTGCTGTAGAACCACAACTCTTCCCACAGTGTTTGCAGCAATAAAGCCTCTCTCCTGTGTGAATCCACTCATGATACTGGAGGGCTCCTGCCTGTGTGAAACTCTTCCCACAGTGTTTGCAGCAGTACGGCCTCTCTCCTGTGTGGATCCGTTCGTGACGCTTGAGGTCTCCTGTCTGGATAAAACTCTTCCCACAGTGTTTACAGCAGTACGGTCTCTCACCTGTGTGAAACCGCTCATGATACTGGAGGGCTCCTGCCTGTGTGAAACTCTTCCCACACTGTTCACAGCAGTACGGCCTCTCTCCTGTGTGATTCTGTTCATGATCCTTGACAGTTCCTGCACAGATGCTCAATTCCTTGCCCTGAGATTTTATCTGGTCAGATTCCTGACGAGACTCAGTATCCAGTGCTGCAGTGCTGAGGGACTGAATCCTGGACAGATCTGCAGTGTAGCTGGAGTCCAGATCACTTTCACTCTTCACACTGGAAGACACAATATCTGAACAGCATTCATGATATTCTTGAGCATCAAATCCTCGTGTATCACACTGAGGTTCTGTTTTAAAACTCTCAGATTCCAGTATCTGGAGTTTGTGTTCAACACAACCACATCCTACTGCATCCTGAGTTCCCAGCTCACCCTTCACACACAGAGCACACCCTGACGCACTGAGTCCTTGTGTAACACAGCCTGTCTCTGGCTCTGCCATGTGGACAGACTCTGGTCCTCTGAGCTCCTCCTCACTCTGTCTGGTCCTGTGCTGCTCAGGGAGCCCCTGTCTGTCTTCAGGAGCTGTGGGCTCTGTGTCCTGCCTCAGACTGGAGCCCCACTCCTGCTCACAGTGCTGCAGCTCAGTGGAGCCCTGTCCCCAGTGTCAGGGAGAGCGCTGGTCTCTACAGCTCCTGGGGGAGAGACACACAGGAGAAGAGACTTTAATAACAGCTCTGATCAGACTGGAGCCCTGTCCCCAGTGTCAGGGAGAGCGCTGGTCTCTACAGCTCCTGGGGGAGAGACAGACAGGAGAAGGAGACATTATCCACTTGCTCTGAGAATGACATGTCCACACAGTGTATATCAGGACAACTATGCAACATGTTATCTGTGAAACATTCCTTCCTTTCTCTATAGTTTTCCTAACCATATTTACTTAATTATTAATTGCTGTATTATTTATGTTAAATTAATATAATGTCCTGTTAGTCTCCTTCAGTTCAAGTAAGACAGTAAGATGCTGCACAACTGTATTTTCCTCCAGTCTCTCCTGCTGAACTCCTGGGCTGGACTGGCCTCATGTTCTGTGTCGCTGTCATGCTGAACGGTGAAACTCTTTGTGAAACAGGACCCGAACAGCGGAGATGAGACTGTGCGCTCGCACCACGTCACAGTAGAGCTACACATTATTAAACGTCTCATAATGTTAAATGTAATTTTTCCCTTATTCTTTTATCTTTAAAAAATTCAAGGTGAAATGATACATATCACACCTCTCCATAAGAGATTCATTAAGTTTTCTACCATATTCATCTCAACTTGCAGTTTGCAGACATATTTGTGCTTTTTTGTATGTTTCACAGATGTATACAGTGCCCTCAAAATGCATAAGGGAAACTGTCAGAAATTAAAACCTGGGCCTCATGTTCTGTGTTGCTGTGATGCTGAACAGTGAAACTCTGCCCACTAAGGAAGGAAGCACTTTCTTCTGCATAAGCAGACGGCCTGTCTCTGTGGAGATCACAGCTCACTTTGCTGCTCCTTCATCAGGGACTCATCAGTCCAGACGAGTGGGCCGGTCCCAGAGGAGGGGGTTCATGTCCAGGCCATGACACTCCTCCACCAGGCCTCACCCACGAGCTGCTGTTTCTGGGGTCACTGCAGGTCCTTCCTCCCTCCACACCCTGACCTCTCCTTCACTCTGCTGCAGGCTTGTCCTGCTCTCATCTGTCAATAGATCTGGGCTCCCAGACTCTCCTGGCTCGTCTTGTGCTTCTGAGAAAACTCTGAAGCATGGGGGAGGTGATGTTAAAGGCAGCTTTACTAGACTCTAATTATAAAATACCTAATAAATTACAGGTGTAACACGTTTAACTATAACTATCAAGCACTGTTCATTATAATTACATTAAAACACAAAAAGCAAATGAGAATAGATCTTAGTTCAGTATCAAATAGAAAAAAAATGTAAAAAACTACACTACTGCAGGACTTAGTATTTAGTATAAACAGTTTGGTTTTGATCATTATCACAATAACAATATCTAATAACATTCATTCCGTCACGATTCACTCACACAGACCCGGCGATCTCGCAGTTAGATCTGGATCTGATCTCTTCCAGCGGACCTGTCCCGACCGCAGGAGCAGGCTGACAGTCCAGGGGACGAGACAGAAACAACAGGACACTGTTCTCTCTTCACTCCCACTGCAGGGGGCTCAATATAAACAGCTCTGAAGCAGGAAGACACTAATAACACCTCTCTGTGCTCGTCACTGGACTCGCTGGGACTCCACAGGACTCGGGTCCGCTGGAAGACGAGCCGGACTCCACTCCGCTCCTCTCACTGAGGGAAACGGACCCGAGACCTCAGAAACACGGACCGGGTCCGGCTCGAAATGTTCTGTTATTCTGGGGACACCGGACCCGAACAGCCCGGATTAGACTGTGCGCTCGCACCGCGTCACAGTAAACAGAAACACGAGAAATTATTAAACGTCTTTTAATGTTAAATGATAATTTTCCCTTATTCTTTTATCTTTAAAAAATGTCAATGCGAAATGGTTCTTGTACAAACCTCTACAGCTATAAACGTCACCAGCACACTTCCGGCTTCCGGTGAGCTCTTTATGGTAACCATAGTAACGCGCGCTGAGCGGGTTCGGGTCCGGGTCCGGGTGGGCACTGTGCGCCCAGCGGAACCACAGTCCCAGCAGGATCAACACCTGCACCCTGTGCTCAGGGCGAGAGGACACAGCGCAGACAGCGGGCTCATCAAGTCCCACATCTGGGGAGCAGCCCGCAGGCTGCGGTCAGAAATGAGCTCCGATGTCAACAGACGGACTCAGACTCAGTGTGACTCACCGGCCCAGCAGGGACCCGCTCAGGGCGGCTCAGGGAGTCCGGTTCTCCTGATGGAGGGACACTTGTTCTTCCAGCGGGACGGACCTGCAGGCGAGACCCTGCACAGCGCAGACACGCGCAGCCCCACTGGCGCGAGACAGGAAGTCCCTCCCTGAGAGGAGAGAAGACCACGCCCCCTTCCCTCCAGCGCTCCGCACTGACGCGGAAAATACAAGTTCTTTACTTATAATAGTAAATGTAAAAGTAATATTAATTTAGTATAAGAAAAAGGGAACGACACTGCTTTATACATGTAAAAATGTGATTTGTTTTCGCTTATACTTGTATTATATTGATTTTTCCCAGATATTTAGTGTAAGGATTTTGTATTTGTCCCTAGAAATTCTGTAGAGTTAAAGAGGAGAGAGAGCTTTTATTGTGCTTCTCTGTGTTGTTATTGAGGTAATCTTGCTTGTTGTGGGATACTGGGGCATCTTTGAAGAGTCACTCCACTCCATCTCTCAGGAAAGACCAAACCTCTTCCCACAATGTACACAGCAGTACTGTGCGAATAGATGGTTTTTATTTACTGTAACAATTAGAAAGTGGAAATGTTCTTGACAACCCTTAAGAACCAAAGAACCATAATTTACACTCTAACACATGGGGGAAAAAATATACACAATACAATTTATTTATATAACTCATAACTTGCTGTGTGTTGGGAGTGTCCCATTGTGGGGATGGAGGACTTCACCTACTGCTGCTGAGGATGGCTCTGGAAGGAAGGAGTGTGAAGGACAATGACTTCTGGAGGAGACAGTGAGCTCTCCCACGAGAAGGTAAAGTTTAAGGTAAGATAAGTAAGTAAACTCTTACTTAAAAGTAAGAATTTAAAGTAAGATAACCAGCAATAGGTCTGGATGTTATCAGGGACAGTCCAGATATCCTCTGTGCGTATTGCTCATTATTGAATGTACTGTACCTTTACATGATGACCAGTGACCTTGTACTAATAGTCTCTTTCTGCTATACAGTTACTAGCAAGACAAAATGGAGTCAACCCGTGCTTTACATAATTAGATGGATCAAAAGTCAGAGAATTACATGGCAGCCTGGTCTGTGGTCCAGACCTGGAAGATCATGATCAAAAGGAGCCTCTTCTTCCTTGGTTAGACAGTTTTAGTCAAAACGTCAACACCACCTCAAGAAAGCAACACAAAATAAATCAACAAAAAAAAATCTTTAATAGCACTTAACTCCAAATTAGATAAAGTACTTTTCTACACCAATGGTTTCTATCTCGTATGAATGCACGCATGGCGCTTGAGAGTCCCTGCCTGGTTGAAACTCTTCCCACACTGCTCACAGCTGTACGGTCTCTCTCCTGTGTGAACCCGTTCGTGAATTTTAAGGTGTGCTGCAGAACTGCAAGTTTTCCCACAGTGTTTGCAGCAATAAAGCCTCTCTCCAGTGTGAATCCGCTCATGATACTGGAGGGCTCCTGCCTGTGTGAAGCTCTTCCCACACTCTTTGCAGCAGTACGGCCTCTCTCCTGTGTGGATCCGCTCATGACTCTTGAGGGCTCCTGTCTGGCTGAAACTCTTCCCACAGTGTTTACAGCAGTACGGCCTCTCTCCAGTGTGAATCCGTTCATGAATTTTACGGTGTGCTGCAGAACTGCAACTCCTCCCACAGTGTTTGCAGCAGTGTGGCGTCTGTCCTGTGTGAATCCACGTGTGCTTCTTGAGATTTGCTACCTGGGTGAAGCTCTTCCCACACTGTTCACAGGAGAACGGTCTCTCTCCTGAGTGAATCAGCTCGTGACTCTTGAGAGTTCCTGCTTGGTTGAAACTCCTACCACAGTCTTTGCAGCAATATGGTCTCTCTCCCGTGTGAATACGTTCATGAGTTTTAAGGTGTGTTGTAGAATAGCAACTCTTCCCACAGTGCTTGCAGCAGTATGGTGTCTCTCCTATGTGAATCTGCTCATGATGCTTGAGGGCTGCTGGATATTTGAAACTCTTCCCACACTGCTCACAGCAGTACGGCCTCTCTCCTGTGTGGATCCGCTTGTGACTCTTGAGGGCTCCTACCTGGTTGAAACTCTTCCCACACTGTTCACAGCAGTACGGTTTCTCTCCTGTGTGAATCCGTTCATGACACCTTAGGGCTGCTGCCAAATGGAAACTCTTCCCACAGTGCTCACAGCAGTACGGTCTCTCACCTGTGTGAATCCGCTCATGATACTTGAGAGCTGCTGCCCGACTGAAACTCTTCCCACACAGTTCACAGCAGTACAGTCTCTCTCCTGTGTGATTCTGTTCATGATTCTCGACAGTTCCTGTACAGATGCTCACTTGTCCCTTGTCCTGTGTTTTAATCTGGTCAGACTCCTGATGAGACTCAGTTTCCAGTCCTGCTGAGCTGAGGGACTGAATCCTGGACAGATCTGCAGTGTAGCTGGAGTCCAGATCACTTTCACTCTTCACACTGGGAGACACAACATCTGAACAGGATTCGTGAGATTCTTGAGCATCAAGTTCTTGTGTATCACATTGAGGTTCTGTTTTAAAACACTTAGATTCCAGTATCTGGAGTTTCTGTTCAACACAACCACATCCTACTGCATCCTGAGTTCCCAGCTCACCCTTCACACACAGAGCACACCCTGACGCACTGAGTCCTTGTGTAACACAGCCTGTCTCTGGCTCTGCCATGTTGACAGACTCTGGTCCTCTGAGCTCCTCCTCACTCTGTCTGGTCCTGTGCTGCTCAGGGAGCCCCTGTCTGTCTTCAGGAGCTGTGGGCTCTGTGTCCTGCCTCAGACTGGAGCCCCACTCCTGCACACAGTGCTGCAGCTCAGTGGAGCCCTGTCCCCAGTGTCAGGGAGAGCGCTGGTCTCTACAGCTCCTGGGGGAGAGACACACAGGAGAAGAGACTTTAATAACAGCTCTGATCAGACTGGAGCCCTGTCCCCAGTGTCAGGGAGAGCGCTGGTCTCTACAGCTCCTGGGGGAGAGACACACAGGAGAAGGAGACATTATCCACCTGCTCTGAGAATGACATTAGTCCACACAGTGTATATCAGGACAACTATGCAACATGTTATCTGTGAAACATTCCTTCCTTTCTCTATAGCTTTCCTAACCATATTTACTTAATTATTAATTGCTGTATTATTTATGTTAAATTAATATAATGTCCTGTTAGTCTCCTTCAGTTCAAGTAAGACAGTAAGATGCTGCACAACTGTATTTTCCTCCAGTCTCTCCTGCTGAACTCCTGGGCTGGACTGGCCTCATGTTCTGTGTCGCTGTCATGCTGAACGGTGAAACTCCTTGTGAAACCGGACCCGAACAGCGGAGATGAGACTGTGCGCTCGCACCGCGTCACAGTAGAGCTACACATTATTAAACGTCTCATAATGTTAAATGTAATTTTTTCGCTTATTCTTTTATCTTTAAAAAATTCAAGGCGAAATGGTTCTTGTACAAATCTCTACCGCTATAACCTTCTCCAGCGCACTTCCGGCTTCCGGTGAGCGCTTTACGGTAACCATAGTAACGGGCGCTGAGCGGGTCCGGGTCCGGGTGGGCACTGTGCGCCCAGCGGAACCACAGTCCCAGCAGGATCAACACCTGCACCCTGTGCTCAGGGCGAGAGGACACAGCGCAGACAGCGGGCTCATCAAGTCCCACATCTGGGGAGCAGCCCGCAGGCTGCGGTCAGAAATGAGCTCCGATGTCAACAGACGGACTCAGACTCAGTGTGACTCACCGGCCCAGCAGGGACCCGCTCAGGGAGTCCGGTTCTCCTGATGGAGGGACACTTGTTCTTCCAGCGGGACGGACCTGCAGGCGAGACCCTGCAGCTCGACTAGAGCGAGCTGGAGCCCTCTGCGCTCCAATAAGAGCGCGAGACCGGAAATCCCGCCCTGAGAGGAGCGGAAGACCACGCCCCCCTACCCTCCTACGTCTTTTATTTTGTTGCTGTTGGTAATTGTAGTACAGTATAGAAAAAGAAATAACGAATAAAATACATTTAAGAAGCCCAAAATATAAAATACATCTGAGGATGTTTGACAAATTTTGAATTGCGATTTAATGGTTAAACCACTTTGAATGATGTGATTCCTAACTGGTGGTGTGATTGGACCGGATGCATTGAGTAAAGGGGTTAGCGGACAGGTTTGTGTGTGACACCGGACGACTCATGTACCCAGAGTGCATTGCGTACAGGTTCAAACAAGTGCGGAACAAGGCTGGGGAGCAGCTGAGCTTGTGCTCAGTACGGGACGGAGAAATGAGTTTAGTTGTTGTTCTTATTTACAGGGATTACAGGGGGACCTTCACCGGAACATTCATCTCATTGCTAAATGAATACGTAGGCCACGTTATAATGATTTTGCCTGTGCCGTGTTTTCATATAACCGCATGTCCCTGACTATTTAATGTTGTTGTTTTTTTTTAATTTATGAACGGCATTCATGTTGAAAGATACCAGATAAGGGCATGTAACTACGAATGAGTTACTCGCTTGCAGTCACGAAACACGCGAGCACAGCAGCTGTGGGCTTGAGATTCAACAGGTATCCTACTATAGCGGCTTTTTCTTCCACTGATGAACGGTATAGATTCATACGGAGACTCCCAGGCTAATAAGCGAATACATCGCTGTTTCGGTCTCATGTATAGACTACATTTCTCTCTGCAATAGTATACATGTAAGTCTTACGCATTTCATGTCTTTTTTTATTATGATTGTGGATCTTCTCCATTTGAGATGAAGATAAGTACATTACGGCTATGTTGAACTGATGAAGACAGGTTTGACAACTGACAACTTTGCCTGTGTTGTGTCTCTGTATCCCCGAATGTCCCCGTCAATTTAATATTTTTAATTTCAAGAAAGCATTAATGCCGAAATACACCAGATAAAGGTACATTTGGAATTTTAAAACAACGTTTTGCTGCGATCTCATCTGGCCCGTGTACCGGTCCATAAAGAGCCAGCACCACCACTGTGGCATCTGTGGTACTCCTGTTCGGTCTCCTGAGACTTTCGGCACTGTTAAAACAGATCACTTTTAAAAAGATGCTGATGTTTTTATTTCTTGAATGCACTCCACATTGACCCAACACAGCTTCTTCCCTGTAGCCCAGATTCCTGAAAATCCCTTCTTTCCCAAGTGTTGAGTGCCATTACAATAAAAACTACAACAGATCTATTCAACTGACATTCAATTCACTTGATGAGACAGATCACCTTTTGTTACTCAACTCTGATAAAACCGAGGTTCCGTTGTTTGGAGGCAACAATACTGACAGGACTACTATAACTTCAGCATTAACTCAGAGGATTTAAAAATTTGCCTCAAGACTCAGCACGTAACCTAGGCTTATATTAGACACAAGGCTCTCATTTAACTCTCATGTTAAAACAGTATCTAAAACATGCTTCCTACAGTTAAGTAATATTGCAAAATTAAGGCAGTTTCTCTCAGGACACAGATAAATTAATCCAGGCTCTTGTACACAGCAGGTTAGACTACTGTGATGCCCTACTATCAGGGAGCACCCACCTCTCTTTCAACATCACACAGCGAATTCAGTTCTCTCCAGTTAGAACATTGCTTTCAGGTTGGTGCAATTGTCCCTCACTCTTAGACTCTTTAACACTAGAAAAGTAACTGTCTTTCAATGCAGTGTGTGATCTCCTGTCAGTCTAAGGAACAGACAGTGAGCCTGTCTCTCAATAATAATAATACAGTGTGTGATCTCCTGTCAGTCTAAGGAACAGACAGTGAGCCTGTCTCTCAATAATAATAATACAGTGTGTGATCTCCTGTCAGTCTAAGGAACAGACAGTGAGCCTGTCTCTCAATAATAATAATACAGTGTGTGATCTCCTGTCCCAGCCTGACGAACAGACAGTGAGCCCGTCTCTCAATAATAATAATACAGTGTGTGATCTCCTGTCCCAGCCTGAGGAACAGACAGGGAGCCTGTCTCTCAATAATAATAATACAGTGTGTGATCTCCTGTCAGTCTAAAGAACAGACAGTGAGCCTGTCTCTCAATAATAATAATACAGTGTGTGATCTCCTGTCAGTCTAAAGAACAGACAGTGAGCCTGTCTCTCAATAATAATAATAATACAGTGTGTGATCTCCTGTCCCAGCCTGAGGAACAGACAGTGAGCCTGTCTCTCAATAATAATAATACAGTGTGTGATCTCCTGTCAGTCTAAAGAACAGACAGTGAGCCTGTCTCTCAATAATAATAATAATACAGTGTGTGATCTCCTGTCAGTCTAAGGAACAGACAGTGAGCCTGTCTCTCAATAATAATAATACAGTGTGTGATCTCCTGTCAGTCTAAAGAACAGACAGTGAGCCTGTCTCTCAATAATAATAATACAGTGTGTGATCTCCTGTCCCAGCCTGAGGAACAGACAGTGAGCCTGTCTCTCAATAATAATAATACAGTGTGTGATCTCCTGTCCCAGCCTGAGGAACAGTGAGCCTGTCTCTCAATAATAATAATACAGTGTGTGATCTCCTGTCCCAGCCTGAGGAACAGACAGTGAGCCTGTCTCTCAGTAATACTATTACAGTGTGTGATCTCCTGTCCCAGCCTGAGGAACAGACAGTGAGCCTGTCTCTCAATAATAATAATAATACAGTGTGTGATCTCCTGTCCCAGCCTGAGGAACAGACAGTGAGCCTGTCTCTCAGTAATAATAATACAGTGTGTGATCTCCTGTCATAGCCTGAGGAACAGACAGTGAGTCTGTCTCTCAATAATAATAATACAGTGTGTGATCTCCTGTCAGTCTAGGGAAGAGACAGTGAGTCTGTCTTACCATAAGATTTTATGTGATTTACGTAAATGTCCAATACCATGTTTGTATTATAAATGTCTGTAAATATTGTATATATTTTGGCAACACTGTAATTCATTGATCGTGCCAATAAAGTTTGTTGAATTGGAATATTTAAACCCTTTTTTGATACATCAGGGATAACAGGTTACAGTAAGGGGATAAACCAAACTATTTTTATTTACACTCTTTCATCTTTGTCTTGTATTTCTTCTATCAATATATGTGGATGTTTTCTGAGAGAAGCAGACACTCAAGGCTGTGCAAATATTTGCATTTTGTGCTTTTCTGCGTTTTCATTGAGGTAATTCTGCTGGCTGTGGGGTACTGGGGTATCTTTGAGAAGAGAGTCACTCCAAGCCATCTCTCAGGTGCCCTGCCACACTGAACCTTTTACCACACTGTTCACAACAGTACGATGTGATCTGATGGTTTTCATTTACTGTAACATAGAAACCATTAGGAATCAACCACGCATAATGATTTCCATTCTCACACGGTTTCTAAATATCAAATTTGTATTCAGTATAATAGTTGAACTCTCAGGAATTATAACGTGAATAAAGACATTTTATACTCAAAGATCCACTGGCCAACATTCTTGGTGAATTTAAAATTTCCCCAGTGAGAAGACGGAGCTGGGCTGGTCTGTGGTCCCAGTTGCCAGCTGCTTGCTGTGTGCTGGGAGTGTCCCAGTGCAGAGAACTATACTTAGTCCTGCCGCTGAGGGCATCTCTGCAAAAAAGAGGCATCATGATAATTTATGTCAGGTAAATTGGAGAAGTGAGAAGCGAATGAGTTCGCCTATGACAACAAGTTGTGAATCAGTGTTTAAAGTACAACATCACAACTGGCGATGGGTGAGGATGTTAACAGGGACAATCCTGTTACCCTCTGTGCATATCCCTCATTGATGAATGTCATTGTAGGGGACGGATAGTGACCTCAGACCTGTAGTCATAACAGAAAGAGACTAGCAAAACACAATGGAGTTGAGCTGCACGATATATCATCAGAATACTAAGAATTTAGAGAGCTTCATGACAGTCTCGTCTGTGATACAGACCTGGAAGATTGTGATCAAACTCTTACACTGTTCTGCTTAGTCAAAGCAGCTTTCATAGCACTTAGTTTTACTTTAAATACTATACTTTCCCACTTCGAAGGTTTCTGTCCAGTATGAATTCCTTTATGACGTTTGAGGGCTGAAACTCTTCCCACACTATTGAAGAGCGTTATGATTTCTCTCCAGTGTGAACCCGTTCGTGACACTTCAGGTGTGCTACCTGGCTGAAGCTCTTCCCACACTGTTCACAGCAGTACGGTCTCTCTCCAGTGTGAACCCGTTCATGTCTCTTCAGATTGGCTGCGTTATGGAAACTCTTCCCACACTGATCACAGCAGTACCGTCTCTCGCCTGTATGAATCTCCTCATGATGCTTGAGGGCTTCTGAATACTTGAAGCTCTTCCCACACTGTTCACAGCAGTACGGTCTCTCTCCTGTGTGAATCCGCTCATGACTCTTGAGGGCTCCTGCCTGGTTGAAACTCTTCCCACACTGTTTACAGCAGTACGGTCTCTCTCCGGTGTGAATCCGTTCATGACACCTGAGAGCTGTTGCCACACTGAAACTCTTCCCACACTGCTCACAGCAGTACGGCCTCTCTCCTGTGTGAATCCGTTCGTGATGCTTGAGGGCCCCCGCCTGCTTGAAACTCTTCCCACACTGTTCACAGGAGTACGGTCTCTCTCCGGTGTGAATCCGTTCATGTATCTTGAGCTGTGCTGCAAAATTGAAACTCTTCCCACACTGTTTACAGCAGTACGGTCTCTCTCCCGTGTGAATCCGTTCATGACACCTGAGAGCTGTTGCTACACGGAAACTCTTCCCACACTGCTCACAGCAGTATGGTCTCTCTCCTGTGTGGATCCGCTCATGATGTTTGAGGGCTCCTGACTGCTTGAAACTTTTCCCACACTGTTGACAGCAATACGGTCTCTCTCCAGTGTGAATCCGCTCATGACTTTTAAGGGCTCCTGTCTGGTTGAAGGTTTTCCCACAGTGCTCACAGCAGTACGGTCTCTCTCCCTTGTGAATCTCATTAATTTTAAGCTGTGCTGCCAACTTGAAACTCTTTCCCAGCTGTTCACAGCAGTACGGTCTCTCTCTTGTGTGAATCCGCTCATGACTCTTAAGGGCTCCTGCCTGATTGAAACTTTTCCCGCACTGTTTGCAGCAGTACGGTCTCTCTCCTGTGTGAACTCGTTCATGACACTTGAGGGCTCCAGCGTCACTGAAACTCTTCCCACAGTGCTCACAGCAGTACGGTCTCTCTCCTGTGTGAATCCGTTCGTGAGTCTTAAGGGCTCCTGCCTGCTTGAAACTCTTCCCACAGTGTTCACAGCAGTACGGTCTCTCTCCTGTGTGAATCCTTTCATGATGCTTGAGTGCACCTGAATATTTGAAACTCTTCCCACAGTGTTCACAGCAGTACGGTCTCTCTCCTGTGTGAATCCGTTCATGAATCTTAAGGTCTTCCCTCCTAATGAAACTCTTCCCACACTGTTCACAGCAGTACGGTCTCTCTCCTGTGTGAATCCGTTTGTGACTTCTCAGAGTTCCTGAATGGTTGAAACTCTTCCCACACTGTTCACAGCAGTACGGTCTCTCTCCTGTGTGAATCTGCTCATGACGCTTAAGAGATCCTGCCCACCTGAAACTCTTCCCACACTGTTCACAGCAGTATCGTCTTCCTCCTGTGTGAATCTGTTCCTGATTGTTGACAGTTCCTGGACAGATGCTCAATTGTTCTTTGCGCTCTGTATTACTCTGGTCAGACTCCTGATGGGACTCCGGTGCTGCAGTGCTGAGGGACTGGATCCTGGACAGATCTGCAGTGTAGCTGGAGTCCAGATCACTTTCACTCTTCACTCTGGGAGACACAACATCTGAACAGGATTCATGAGATTCTTGAGCATCAAATCCTTGTGTCTCACACTGAGGTTCTGTTTTAAAACTCTTAGATTCCAGTATCTGGAGTTTGTGTTCAACACAACCACATCCTACTGCATCCTGAGTTCCCAGCTCACCCTTCACACACAGAGCACACCCTGACGCACTGAGTCCTTGTGTAACACAGCCTGTCTCTGGCTCTGCCATGTGGACAGACTCTGGTCCTCTGAGCTCCTCCTCACTCTGTCTGGTCCTGTGCTGCTCAGGGAGCCCCTGTCTGTCTTCAGGAGCTGTGGGCTCTGTGTCCTGCCTCAGACTGGAGCCCCACTCCTGCTCACAGTGCTGCAGCTCAGTGGAGCCCTGTCCCCAGTGTCAGGGAGAGCGCTGGTCTCTACAGCTCCTGGGGGAGAGACACACAGAAGGAGACTTTATCCACTTGCTCTGAGAACAGACATTTTTGTCTGTAAAATATTCCTCTCTCACTGTTTAACTTTCATAACCAGATTTTATTTAACTTATTCAAACTTTCTTTACCACATTTACCTCAATAAAGATATTTTCAGATGTGTTAGTGTCTGTATTATTGACGTTAAATTAATACAATCCCCTACTAATCTCAGGACACATTCAATGTACAAGTTAGTATTTGTTAGACTTTTTCTTTCAAGAAGAAAATGTATGAAACATGTGACCAAAAGAGTTTAGCAGAGTCTTCTTACACTGAACACAATTATTAAAAAGATTTGGGTCCCAGACACAGGAGCAGGCTGACAGTCCAGGGGACGAGACAGAAACAACAGGACACTGTTCTCTCTTCACTCCCACTGCAGGGGGCTCAATATAAACAGCTCTGAAGCATGAAGACACTAATAACACCTCTCTGTGCTCGTCACTGGACTCGCTGGGACTCCACAGGACTCCACTCCGCTCCTCTCACTGAGGGAAACGGACCCGAGACCTCAGAAACACGGACCGGGTCCGGCTCGAAATGTTCTGTTATTCTGGGGACACTGGACCCGAACAGCCCGGATCAGACGGTGCGTTTGCGCCGCTTCAGAGTAAACAGTTACACGATAAATTTTCAAATGTCTGAGAAGGTTAAATGTTTTGTTTTTAATAATTATTTTGAACAGTGTTGAATGTTTTCAATTCCAATTTATTTACTGGTACAATATTTCCAGCGCACTTCCGGCTTCCGGTGAGCGCTTTATGGTAACCATAGTAACGGGCGCTGAGCGGGTCCGGGTCCGGGTCCGGGTGGGCACTGTGCGCCCAGCGGAACCACAGTCCCAGCAGGATCAACACCTGCACCCTGTGCTCAGGGCGAGAGGACACAGCGCAGACAGCGGGCTCATCAAGTCCCACATCTGGGGAGCAGCCCGCAGGCTGCGGTCAGAAATGAGCTCCGATGTCAACAGACGGACTCAGACTCAGTGTGACTCACCGGCCCAGCAGGGACCCGCTCAGGGCGGCTCAGGGAGTCCGGTTCTCCTGATGGAGGGACACTTGTTCTTCCAGCGGGACGGACCTGCAGGCGAGACCCTGCACAGCGCAGCCCCACTGGCGCGAGACAGGAAGTCCCTCCCTGAGAGGAGAGAAGACCACGCCCCCTTCCTCTACAGCTTTATTTTATTATTGTTGATAATAGTACGATATAGAAATTAAATAATACTTTAAAATAAAATTAACAAGTACAAAATATAAAATACATTTGATGATGTTTTACACATTTTGGATTGCGATTTAATAATTTAACCACTTGAATTATGTGATTTATAACTGATTTTGTGCTTGTCCCGATACATTTAGTAAATGAGTTAGCGGACAGGTTTGTGTGTGACACCGGAAGATAGAGAGAGGCGGACCAGGGAACTCATGATACATGTACAGCCTCACAAATGGTGTTAAAGAAGTAACTTGAAAAAGTGGTGTTAGGTTTTACCATGTTAAACTAAAAATGTATAGTTTTAAGCAAGATGATTTATGCGTATTCTGTAAGGCTGGAAAATAAACTGACATTTGTTAATCCTCTCTCCACAAACTTGTTCTGGATTGATTTGCAAAACGTTTATATTTAGGAAGTTTATTGTAATAATTGTCAAAATGGAAAATGGAAAAAGAACATCTATCTATAACTGATGTGTTGGTAATACCGTTGGAAATACATTCACACAACAAAATTGCCTTGTCAATGCTAATATGTCCGTTGCGATGAACTTTTGGAGTTGGCCAGCCTCTGTGTGCTAAGTTGCCCACTTGTCAGATCATCTCCAGCTCCGAGCTGAACGGCAGTGAAACACTGGAACAAAACTGGAGACCAGCTGAACGTCTGCTCAGCACGGCACTGAGGGCTCAGCGTTGTTGTGGTTCTAATGAACACGGACTGCGGGGGGCGGGTCCCTATCAGAACATTAATCTGATTAGTAAACTAACACAGAGGCCGTGTTGATATACGCAAAGGAACAAGAAAATGTTAAGTCCACGCCCGAAAAGAAAAGCAACACAACATTTCGGTTGTGGAGCCTACTTGTGGTGTCGCACTTGAAGAAGGCCCTACTGCCACAGGACAGAGAGGGGGGCAGCGTTCTGAAGATCGGTCACTAATCACTTTTAAAAAGATGCTGAAGTTTGTTTTTTCCTCTTTAAAGCGCTCCACACTGACCCAACCCACAGCTCCTTCCCTGTCTCCCAGACGCAGGAATATCCCTGCTTCCCCACGAGAACCACGGCTGTCGAGTCCTATTCCGATAAAAATGACAAAAAAATCTATTCCGCTGCTACCCAGCTGTGACCGAACACGTTTAAGGCATACAGCCCATTAAAAAAAAGGGACTTTCCTTCATGTCAGTTCTCTTCACAACCCAGGCGGTCTGAAAACTCACTGCTGCATACAAAGCGCTCTATATACATGAACTATAATACAGGAAAAGATGAGACATTAAGCTTTATTATTGATAAATGACACGTATTAATAAACTTTATTATAAGTAAATGGGGTACGACTGGAAAGCCACTTTAGTTAAATATTACAATCGTTTCCCATGGGACAGACGCATAAGTTCGCGACGTAGTGACGATATTGTTTCCATTATGTTCGCCAATGTCTTCTTGTGGTCCAGTGCTCCGCTGGGTCCCGGGACTGAGCTGACTGAGCTGCTGAACCCAAGTTACCAGGTGGTTCCCTCCTTTAGTCACCTCCTGAGGGCGGCAGCTGGTGCTCTGTGTTCGCTGCGATTCCGGGGAGGTTCACTGCTGACTGATTTCAGGGGGCAAGTCGGTTGCGATGGGCCTGAAGGTCTCTGACTGTTTCACCGCGGAGCTGCCCGGTACCCAGGGGCCGATCTGCGGTTAGTACACAGCCTTCAGTCCGTTGCAATTGACCCTTAAATGACATTCCACTCCATTAAAAGCTACAACAAGCTGTGTCGCCCTGCACCTCACCTCTGGCAGCCCGCTGCAGCTCAGTAGCTGGAGGGGTGACCTCCTGGGAAAGCTGAGGTGGCCAGGACACTGGGGTAACACCCCTACTCTTCTCGAGAGACGCCCTGGGATTGTTAATGACCACAGGGAGTCAGGACCTCGCTTTTACGTCTCATCCAAAGAACCTTCTACCAGTATAGTGGGCCCGTCAACATACTGGCGCATTAGGACCCACACAGACCATAGGGGGAGAGCACCCCCTACTGGTCCAACTACCTTTCCCAGGAGGTCTATCATCCAGGTGCTGGCTAGACACACACCTGTCTGAGCTCCGGTGCGTTGCCAGCTGTGAGCTGCAGGGGGATACAGCAGCTGGCTTATTTAGACATCTTGATAAGGTCCTGATCTGTGTTCATGTGTGTTGGAAGATCCTTGACAAATGGCACCATTTCTTAGCGGCATTCCTTTACTTTCATGATGAGGCTCAGGTTGTTTGGTAAGAACGACAGAGAGATGTCTAATAATATTTCATATCACCTCATTCTAGGTAAAATAACACGCGTTGCTGCTACAAGCGTTTCTTTGCTGTGTGAATCCGTTCATGACGTTTCAGGTTTCCTGAACGGTTGAAACTCTTCCCACAGTGCTCACAGCAGTATGGTCTGTCTCTAGTGTGAATCCGCTCGTGATACTTGAGGGCTCCTGCCTGACTAAAACTCTTCCCACAATGTTCACAGCAGAAAGGTTTCTCTCTGGTGTGAATCCGTTCATGAGTCTTGAGATTTGTTGCCAAACTGAAGCTCTTTCCACAGTGTTCACACCAGTACGGTTTCTCTCCTGTGTGAATCTTTTCATGATACTTGAGGGCTCCTGCCTGTTTGAAACTCTTCCCACACTGTTCACACCAGTACAGTCTATCTCCTGTGTGAATCCGTTCATGAATCTTAAGATTTGTTGCCTGATTAAAACTCTTCCCACACTGCTCACAGCAGTACGGTCTCTCACCTGTGTGGATCCGTTCATGATACTTGAGGACTCCTGCCTGGTTGAAGCTCTTCCCACACTGTTCACAGCAGTATGGTTTCTCTCCTGTGTGAATCCGTTCATGAATCTTGAGATTTGCTGCTTGATTGAAACTCTTCCCACACTGCTCACAGCAGTACGGTCTCTCTCCTGTGTGAATCCTTTCATGACGCCTGAGAGATGCTGCCACATGAAAACTCTTCCCACACTGTTCACAGCAGTACGGTCTCTCTCCTGTGTGAATCCGTTTGTGACTTCTGAGGGTTCCTGAACGGTTGAAACTCTTCCCACAGAGTTCACAGCAGTACGGTCTCTCTCCTGTGTGAATCCGTTCATGATCCTTGAGGGCTCCTGCCTGATTGAAACTCTTCCCACAATGTTCACAGCAGAGCAGTTTCTCTCCCGTGTGAGTCCGTTTCTTGAGATTCTTGAGATCTTCTGCACAGATGCTCAGTGGTTCCTCAGTCTGTGTTTTAATCTGGTCAGACTCCTGATGGGAAGTTTCCAGTGCTGCAGTGCTGAGGGACTGAATCCTGGACAGTTCTGCAGTGCAGCTGGAGTCCAGATCACTTTCATTCTTCACACTGGGAGACACAACATCTGAACAGGATTCATGAGATTCTTGAAGATCAAGTCCTTGTGTCTCACACTGAGTTTCTGTTTTAAAACTCTTAGATTCCTGATTCTGGAGTTTGTGTTCAACACAACCACATCCTACTGCATCCTGAGTTCCCAGCTCACCCTTCACACACAGAGCACACCCTGACGCACTGAGTCCTTGTGTAACACAGCCTGTCTCTGGCTCTGCCATGTGGACAGACTCTGGTCCTCTGAGCTCCTCCTCACTCTGTCTGGTCCTGTGCTGCTCAGGGAGCCCCTGTCTGTCTTCAGGAGCTGTGGGCTCTGTGTCCTGCCTCAGACTGGAGCCCCACTCCTGCTCGCAGTGCTGCAGCTCAGTGGAGCCCTGTCCCCAGTGTCAGGGAGAGCGCTGGTCTCTACAGCTCCTGGGGGACAGACACACAGGAGAAGAGACTTTAATAACAGCTCTGATCAGACTGGAGCCCTGTCCCCAGTGTCAGGGAGAGCGCTGGTCTCTACAGCTCCTGGGGGAGAGACACACAGAAGGAGACTTTATTCACTTGCTCTGAGAATGGACATTTTTGTCTGTAAAATATTTCTCTCTCACTGTTTAACTTTCATAACCAGATTTTACTGGTTACTGTATGAAACATGTGACCAAAGGAGCTTAGCAGAGTCTTATTACACTGAACACAATAATTAAAAAGAATTGGGTCCCAGCAATCTCGCAGTTAAATCTGGATCTGATCTCTTACAGCGGACCTGTCCCGACCGCAGGAGCAGGCTGACAGTCCAGGGGACGAGACAGAGACAACAGGACACTGTTCTCTCTTCACTCCCACTGCAGGGGGCTCAATATAAACAGCTCTGAAGCATGAAGACACTAATAACACCTCTCTGTGCTCGTCACTGGACTCGCTGGGACTGGTCCTGAACCCGCTGGGACTCCCCTCTTACTGAAGGAAACTGTTTTGTGGAGGAAACCGAACCAGAACCACCGCAAACCGGAGCTCGGGCTGCTTCAATCATCTCCGTTTAATGTATAAAACGCCTTACAGGAGAAATTTCTAAATCGTTTAAAATATCCCGAATTTCCCCCTTATTCTTTCAGGTTGATATCGTGTTTGTAGAATTACTGACGGACACAAACGTCTCCAGCGCACTTCCGGCTTCCGGTGAGCGCTTTATGGTAGCCATAGTAACGGGCGCTGAGCGGGTCCGGGTCCGGGTGGGCACTGTGCGCCCAGCGGAACCACAGTCCCAGCAGGATCAACACCTGCACCCTGTGCTCAGGGCGAGAGGACACAGCGCAGACAGCGGGCTCATCAAGTCCCACATCTGGGGAGCAGCCCGCAGGCTGCGGTCAGAAATGAGCTCCGATGTCAACAGACGGACTCAGACTCAGTGTGACTCACCGGCCCAGCAGGGACCCGCTCAGGGCGGCTCAGGGAGTCCGGTTCTCCTGATGGAGGGAGACTTGTTCTTCCAGCGGGACGGACCTGCAGGCGAGACCCTGCACAGCGCAGACACGCGCAGCCCCACTGGCGCGAGCTGGGACCCTCTGTGTGCTCCAGCAGCGCGAGACAGGAAGTCCCGCCCTGAGAGAGGGAAAGACCCCGCCCCCTTCCTGTACAGCTCTTACAGCACTGACGCGGTAAATACAAGTTTCCTGCTTATAACAGTAAATGTGAAAGGAATAACATCAATTTGATTTGAATATGAGAAAAAGTGAGCACCGAGTTAATTATAGTAATTTAAGTAAGTCTTTTACTAAATTTTACATACTATAAGTAAAAGAAATCTATACAAAATAATTTATTTTAAAATAAAATAATGTTTTGTTCGATTAACCACGAGCATTATATTGTTTTTATAAAGTATGGCATAATGTTTAGTCGACCAGTGTTTGGTGTGACACCAGAAAAATAGCGACATTTATATAGCGGAGTGTAGGTTGCTTGATTGGAGATTAACAGATAGACCTGAGAGAAACGGAGACAGAGATGCAGTTTCTACTGCACTGTGAGAAATACTAATGCTAATAATAATACAGTGTGTGATCTCCTGTCCCAGCCTGAGGAACAGACAGTGAGCCTGTCTCTCAATAATAATAATACAGTGTGTGATCTCCTGTCCCAGCCTGAGGAACAGACAGTGAGCCCGTCTCTCAATAATAATACAGTGTGTGATCTCCTGTCCCAGCCTGAGGAACAGACAGTGAGCCTGTCTCTCAATAATAATAATTCAGCGTGTGACCTCCTGTCCCAGCCTGAGGAACAGACAGTGAGCCTGTCTCTCAATAATAATAATACAGTGTGTGATCTCCTGTCCCAGCCTAAGGAACAGACAGCGAGCCTGTCTTTCAATAATAATAATACAGTGCGTGATCTCCTGTCCCAGCCTGAGGAACAGACAGTGAGTCTGATCCTGTGTCACAATCACATTTTACACGATGTATATAAATGTTCAATAACAAGAAGGTGACGCTGACTACTGAGTTCAACCTTGTAGAAGTCATTTTAATTTGCCTTGTTTTCTACTTCCGATATATCTGGATATGTTCTGACAGAAGTGGACACTCCTGACCCGGAGAAACTCAGTAGGGGGACAGAAAAAGGTCATTCTTCTGCCTTGTAGGTCATTCTGCCTGCTGTGGGGCTCTGGGTCATCCCCAATGAAGACCATCTCCCCAGACCAGCTCTCAGGTGCTCCCAGCACTACGCTGCACTGCTCTGAGGTTTCTTTTGCCATTTAGTGCAAGAATTCGAAACTGGAACAGTAAATCCGGAGAGTTCTGGACGACCGTCAGGAATCAATTAAACAGTCATTAACAGTCGGATTCGAATTATATAATAAAAAGTTTTTGATACGACACCAGAACATGCATAAGAAACCGACACATATCCGAATACTCCTGAATCAATCTGCTGTGATACTGAATTAACAGAAGAGATCAAGTCCCAGCTTGAATCTGAATAAGTCAGATTTATACTCAAGCGAGAGGGGTGGGGAGAACCCGGGTCGTCCCAACAACAGCTTCTTCCAGAATACACTAGAATACAGGGACCCTAGGTTGGCAAACGCAAGACATCTCCTATCGCAGAAAGTCTCGAGGCAGAATTCTGTACCTCACTAACTCACCCTCGGGGAAGAGGCATGAGAATCCAGTGAGCATACCCACGGCTATGAGTTGTGCGCTAGTATTTCAGGTCAGACATCACAGCTGGTGGAGAGGTCAGGATGTGAGCGTGGATAATTCTGGTATCCACCCTGCAGGTTCCTCATTGCTGGATGTTCCTCGGGGGGAGGGAAAGTGACCTTGGACCCATAGTCTGAGCAGTCCGTATACCAGACCTGGAAAATCTTAATCAAACAGCAGCATCTTCTTAGCTGCATTCTTCTGCTTTTAAACAAAATTCCAAGCCATTTTGTCAAGGCAAGAGAGACATTACCGATATATTCTTTCATTACACTTAATTTGAAGTGTAGTAATACTTTTCCACTACAACGGTACCTTGTGAATCTGTTCATGATACCTGAGACTTGAAGCCTGGTTGAAACTCTTCCCACAATGTGCACAGCAGTATGGTTTCTCTCCCGTGTGAATCCTTTCGTGACTCTTGAGCGCCCCTACCTGGTTGAAACTCTTCCCACACTGCTCACAGCAGTATGGTTTCTCTCCTGTGTGAATCCGTTCATGAACCTTGAGGTGTCCTACCCTAGCGAAGCTCTTCCCACACTGTTCACAGCAGTAGGGTCTCTCTCCGGTGTGAACCTGCTCATGAATGTTGAGCTGTGTCGCCCAACTGAAGCTCTTCCCACATTGGGCACAGATGTAAGGTCTCTCTCCCGTATGAATCCGTTTGTGAGTTCTGAGAATTCCCGAATGGCTGAAGCTCTTCCCACACTGTTCACAGCAGTACGGTCTCTCTCCTGTGTGAACCTGCTCATGAATGTTGAGCTGTGTCGCCCAACTGAAGCTCTTCCCACATTGGGCACAGGTGTAAGGTCTCTCTCCCGTATGAATCCGTTTGTGATTTCTGAGAATTCCCGAATGGCTGAAACTCTTCCCACACTGTTCACAGCAGTACGGTCTCTCTCCTGTGTGAATCCGTTTGTGACTTCTGAGGGTTCCTGCCCGGTTGAAACTCTTCCCACAGAGTTCACAGCAGTACGGTCTCTCACCTGTGTGAATCCGTTCATGATCTTTGAGTGATCCTCTCTGATTGAAACTCTTCCCACAATGTTCACAGCAGAGTAGTTTCTTTCCCCTGTGAACTCGATCATGATTCTTGAGAGCTGTTGCCCGACTGAAACTCTTCCCACACAGTTCACAGCAGTACGGTCTCTCTCCACTGTGATTCTGTTCATGATCCTTCACAGTTCCTGCACAGATGCTCAGTGGTTCCTCAGTTTGTGTTTTGATCTGGTCAGACTCCTGATGGGAAGTTTCCAGTGCTGCAGAGCTGAGGGACTGAATCCTGGACAGATCTGCAGTGTAGCTGGAGTCCAGATCACTTTCACTCTTCACTCTGGGAGACACAATATCTGAACATGATTCATGAGATTCTTGAAGATCAAATCCTTGTGTCTCACACTGAGGTTCTGTTTTAAAACTCTTAGATTCCAGTATCTGGAGTTTGTGTTCAACACAACCACATCCTACTGCATCCTGAGTTCCCAGCTCACCCTTCACACACAGAGCACACCCTGACGCACTGAGTCCTTGTGTAACACAGCCTGTCTCTGGCTCTGCCATGTGGACAGACTCTGGTCCTCTGAGCTCCTCCTCACTCTGTCTGGTCCTGTGCTGCTCAGGGAGCCCCTGTCTGTCTTCAGGAGCTGTGGGCTCTGTGTCCTGCCTCAGACTGGAGCCCCACTCCTGCTCACAGTGCTGCAGCTCAGTGGAGCCCTGTCCCCAGTGTCAGGGAGAGCGCTGGTCTCTACAGCTCCTGAGGAAGAGACACACAGGAGAAGAGACTTTAATAACAGCTCTGATCAGACTGGAGCCCTGTCCCCAGTGTCAGGGAGAGCGCTGGTCTCTACAGCTCCTGGGGGAGAGACACACAGGAGAAGGAGACATTATCCACCTGCTCTGAGAATGACATTAGTCAACACAGTGTATATCAGGACAACTCTGTAACATTTTTATCTGCAAAATACTTATTCCTTTCTCGCTGCATAACCTTCCTAACCACATTACCATTTCCATCTGAAAAAACAGCTTGAAGATGTATGAATTGCTGTATTATTTCTGTTTAATGAATACAGTGTCCTACTTGTCTTGTGCACAAGTGTCAGGAGGTACCGTCATAAGGGACAACTACCACTTAGCAAAACAACACACCGGCGAGCCCCTCCCCCACTGTGAGAGGAAGACCTTGGAACTTAATCCGAAGTGTGAGCTCCTACTGACACAGGAGGAGGAGAGAGAGAGGAAAGTTTATTTCAAGAGAAACTGAAAGGTCTGAAAAGGCAGCAAAAGGGCACGCCGTGCTCCAGAAATGTATCACCTTAACAAAATCGAAATGCTCAGAAGAAACTGTGTTTTTGCTCAAGTCATTTTAGAAATGTAATTTCCAGTTCTGTTCAAAGTAAAAGTCAACTTTACGGGTCCTGAGCCGGTGTCTTTTGTCACGATTTAGCAGGAGCGACGTGCCCGCCTGTGAGTCAGGAGTGTCTGGTCAAACGAGATCGCAGCCGCCGCAGGACAGTCGCGCAGCGGTTTCGGGACTAACTGTCTCTCATCAATACCCACCCGCCCTCACCCGGCGAACTGTAGCCCGAACACGAACATTAACCTGGGCAGGAAATGTAGTTTCGATATAAACAAGGAACAGACACAGTAATAATCGCAGATGAACCCGCTGATCAGATGAAGTGAAGTGTTCCGATGCACAGCCCCCCTGCCGTTCGGGCCAAGTGCGACAACAACAACAACAACGCCGAGCCCCGGGCGCCGGATCACGCTCAGGTCCAGCTGAGCTCCGACTTTGTCCCGCTCGTGTTCTCGAACTCCGGAAAGTACCGGACCGGCTAAACCGCAACACGTCGGACGCAGCGGCGGGCTGAACTCGGGGAAGTTTGTCGCAATTGACCCATTCAGTTCAGTAACTGATTTAGTTAAACTCAGACTCAGCGTGACTCACCGGCCCAGCAGGGACCCGCTCAGGGCGGCTCAGGGAGTCCGGTTCTCCTGATGGAGGGACACTTGTTCTTCCAGCGGGACGGACCTGCAGGTGAGACCCTGCACAGCGCAGCCCCACTGGCACGAGCTGGGACCCTCTGTGGGCTCCAACAGCTCGAGACAGGAAGTCCCGCCCTGAGAGATGGAAAGACCCCGCCCCCTTCCTGTACAGCTCTTACAGCGCTGAGACGAGTAATGGCAGTAATGTACTATATTACTATATTTGACTTATTTTACCATTATAAGCAGAAATAAAAAACTACACGACAGTGCGTTTACTAAATGCAATAATATGATTTGTTTGCTTAAAAGCTTGTATTATATTGGTCTGTCCCGGATTTATATGAGATAGTTTGCGTGTTTGTCCGGATGAATTTAGTGAAGACTCTGACACACGGCCCAATTCAAGGTGGCTGGCGGGGCCAGAGCGACAGGCTGGGTAGACCCTGGCCAGCAGTCCAGTCCATCGGGTCCATGGGGGTTTAACGGTGAAAACTAATTCATGCGGTTTAATTGTACCCGCTTTGGCAGTCGTGCCCGAAAAGCTTATTGAGTTGGAATATTCAAACCCTTCTTTGATAAACGGGGGCTCACAGGTCACAGGAGTGAGATACACCCATTTTCGCTCCTGTTTAACAGTCTTGTTCTCCACTTCTGACACAAGTGCACACTTTTTTTTTGCACATTACCTGTTGTTGTTTTTTTTGCACGTCGTCTGTTGTTGTTTTTTGCACACTGCCTGTTGTCTCTGTCTTTCTTTTGCTACACAATTGTATTGTTGTTTTTTTTTCTCTTTGTACTACTCATGTCCGAGAGCTAGCTAAATAGCATTTCGTTATACCATATACCATGTATATGAGTGTGATGACAATAAACTTGAACTTGAATTTTCTGACAGGAGTGGATACCCGCAGGCTGAGCCCAACTGAAAAGGGGAAAAATACATTTTATTAAAAATAAATGTGCCTCTCAAGGTTTTTCATGTTTTTCTGTAAAAGGCAGTTCTGCCTTCTGTGGGGTACTGGCGCATCCCTGCTGGAGACAGTCGCTCCAAGCCATCTCCGAGGTGAACCTCTTCCCACACTGTTCACTGCAGTAAAGGGAAGTCAGCTGAGGGTCTTCATGTAGAGCAACACTTGGAAATTGTGACAGTAAATTCTGAGAGTTCTTGACAACATTTAAGAATCAATCCAACACAAGTTACAATCTCACACATTGTTTATTAAATTGTTTATTATATATTTAGACTCCAACAGCAAAACATGCATAAAAACACAAATAACAGAATATACTTGTGAACTGACCTGCTGCGATCTGAAAGATTGATTTTTGGGGGGGATCAGAAAGGAGAAGAGGTTGTAAAGCACTGCGGTCAAGTTCAGAGGTTTTATCCCTCTCGTATATTTTCATCACACACATACTCTCAGATACAATATATATGCAGTTACGACTGCACATGATTAAAACTCACGTTTGGAATAATACTTGGTAAGTCTCAAGAATTACAATCATAATGTGAATAAAGACGTTTGCTACTCCAAGATCTGCTGGCCCAGCATGATGTGAGTGGTCAGCTGCTTGCTCTGCGGTTGGAGTGTCTGGGAAAGATATTACAACTGGCGATAGGTGAGGACCTGATCACAGACAGTCCTGCATTTTTCTTGCATTCTTGTGCTTTTACATAAAAGCCCATGATGCTTGTCAACGCAAAAGGAAGACTTCTCATGTCTTTACTAATACTTAATTCGAAGGAAAATAATATACTTTTCCACTACAATGATTTCTCTCCCATATGAATCCGTTTATGACTTCTGAGGGCTCCTACCTGGTGGAAACCCTTCCCACACTGTTCACAGCAGTACGGCTTCTCTCCTGTGTGAATCCGTTCATGAATCTTGAGATTTGCTGCTTGATTGAAACTCTTCCCACAGTGTTCACAGCAGTACGGTCTCTCTCCTGTGTGAATACGTTCATGATTCTTCAGAATTGCTGCTTGATTGAAACTCTTCCCACACTGCTTACAGCAGTACGGTCTCTCTCCTGTGTGAACTCGTTCATGAATCTTGAGATTTGCTGCCACACTGAAACTCTTCCCACACTGTTTACAACAGTACGGTCTCTCTCCTGTGTGAATCCGTTCATGGACTCTGAGATGTGCTGCCAAAATGAAACTCTTCCCACAATGTCCACAGCAGTACGGTCTCTCTCCTGTGTGAATCCGTTCATGACACTTGAGAGACCCAGCCTCACTGAAACTCTTCCCACACTGTTCACAGCTGTATGGTCTCTGTCTTGTGTAAATTCGCTCGTGATACTTCAGGGCTCCTGCCTGGTTGAAACTCTTCCCACAGTGCTCACAGCAGTACGGTCTCTCTCCGCTGTGAACTCGTTCATGAATCTGGAGATTTGCTGCCTGCTTGAAACTCTTCCCACACTGTTTACAGCAGTACGGTTTCTCTCCTGTGTGAATCCGTTCATGACGCCCAAGATCTCCTGCCTGCTTGAAACTCTTCCCACACTGCTCACAGCAATACGGTCTCTCTCCCGTGTGAATCCGTTCATGAATCTTGAGATTTCCTGCTGAACTGAAACTCTTCCCACACTGTTTACAGTAGTACGGTCTCTCCCCTGTGTGAATCCGTTCATGACATTTGAGGGCTCCTGCCTGGATAAACCTCTTTCCACACTGTTCACAGCAGTATGGTCTCTGTCCTGTGTGAATCCGTTCATGATTCCTGAGATTAGCTGCCTGATTGAAACTCTTCCCACAGTGTTCACAGCTGTATGGTCTCTGTCCTGTGTGGATCTGGTCACGATTCGCCTCAGTTCCTGCATGGACCTTATGTGGTCGTTTGGTCTGTGTTTTAATCTGGTCAGACTCCTGATGGGACTCAGTATCCGGTGCTGCAGTGCTGAGGGACTGAATCCTGGACAGATCTGCAGTGTAGCTGGAGTCCAGATCACTTTCACTCTTCACTCTGGGAGACACAACATCTGAACAGGATTCATGAGATTCTGGAACATCAAATCCTTGAGGTTCTGTTTTAAAACTCTTAGATTCCAGTATCTGGAGTTTGTGTTCAACACAACCACATCCTACTGCATCCTGAGTTCCCAGCTCACCCTTCGCACACAGAGCACACCCTGACGCACTGAGTCCTTGTGTAACACAGCCTGTCTCTGGCTCTGCCATGTTGACAGACTCTGGTCCTCTGAGCTCCTCCTCACTCTGTCTGGTCCTGTGCTGCTCAGGGAGCCCCTGTCTGTCTTCAGGAGCTGTGGGCTCTGTGTCCTGCCTCAGACTGGAGCCCCACTCCTGCTCACAGTGCTGCAGCTCAGTGGAGCCCTGTCCCCAGTGTCAGGGAGAGCGCTGGTCTCTACATCTCCTGGGGAAGAGACAAAAAGGAGAAGAAGACTTTATCCACCTGCTCTGAGAATGGACATTAGTCAAAACAGTGTATATCAGGACAACTTTGTAACCTTATCTGTAAACAGTTTTCCTTTCTTGCTGTATAACTTTGTTAACCATATTTATCTCAATACCCAATCTACAGATTTATCATTGGCTGTATCATTTATGTTAAATTAATCTATACAATGTGCTACTAGTCTCGGGACACATTCAATGTACAAGTCAGTTTTTGGTCGAATTTGTCTTTGAAAAAGTAAATAGGAAATATTTGACCAAAAAAGCTGAGCAGATAATTTGCAGCAGTTGCTTTCAGATCTTGCCTGTTCTTGGGATGAACAAATATTCATTATCCATCTGCTCTGAGAATGACATTAGTTCACGCAGTGTATATCAGGACAACTATATAACATGTTATCTGCAAAATATTTCTTCCTTTCTCTCCATATAACTTTCCTAACCACATTTCCCTTATCTCCATCAAACGTCCTTAACCATGTTTATCTCAATACACTGTTGGCAGATCTATGTTAAATGACATTATGAAACACACTGCTGAACAGTGAAACTCTGCCCACTAAGGAAGGAAGCACTTTCTTCTGCATAAGCAGACGGCCTGTCTCTGTGGAGATCACAGCTCACTCTGCTGCTCCTTCATCAGGGACTCATCAGTCCAGACGAGTGGGCCGGTCCCAGAGGAGGGGGTTCATGCCCAGGCCATGACACTCCTCCACCAGGCCTCACCCACGAGCTGCTGTTTCTGGGGTCACTGCAGATCCTTCCTCCCTCCACACTCAGGATTCATGAGATTCTTGAGCATCAAATCCTTGTGTATCGGACTGAGGTTCTGTTTCAAAACTCTTAGATTCCAGTATCTGGAGTTTGTGTTCAACACAACCACATCCTACTGCATCCTGAGTTCCCAGCTCACCCTTCACACACAGAGCACACCCTGACGCACTGAGTCCTTGTGTAACACAGCCTGTCTCTGGCTCTGCCATGTGGACAGACTCTGGTCCTCTGAGCTCCTCCTCACTCTGTCTGGTCCTGTGCTGCTCAGGGAGCCCCTGTCTGTCTTCAGGAGCTGTGGGCTCTGTGTCCTGCCTCAGACTGGAGCCCCACTCCTGCTCACAGTGCTGCAGCTCAGTGGAGCCCTGTCCCCAGTGTCAGGGAGAGCGCTGGTCTCTACAGCTCCTGGGGGACAGACACACAGGAGAAGAAGACTTTATCCACCTGCTCTGAGAATGGACATTAGTCAATACAGTGTATATCAGGACAACTATATAAACTTTTTATCTGCAAAAATGTCTTCCTTTCTTGCTGTATCAGTTTGTTAACCAAATGTCTTGACCATATTTTACCTCAATATCAAATCTACAGATTTATCATTGGCTGTATAATTCATGTTAATCTGTATAATGTCCTACTAGGCTCAGGACACATTCAATGTACAAGTCAGTTAAATTTTCTTCAGCAAGGAAAATGCTGCACAACTGTATTTCCCTCCAGTTTCTCCTGATGAACTCCTGGACTGGACTGGCCTCATGTTCTGTGTCGCTGTCATGCTGAACAGTGAAACTCTGCCCACTAAGGAAGGAAGCACTTTCTTCTGCATAAGCAGACGGCCTGTCTCTGTGGAGATCACAGCTCACTCTGCTGCTCCTTCATCAGGGACTCATCAGTCCAGACGAGTGGGCCGGTCCCAGAGGAGGGGGTTCATGCCCAGGCCATGACACTCCTCCACCAGGCCTCACCCACGAGCTGCTGTTTCTGGGGTCACTGCAGGTCCTTCCTCCCTCCACACCCTGACCTCTCCTTCACTCTGCTGCAGGCTTGTTCTGCTCTCATCTGTCAACAGATCTGGGCTCCCAAACTCTCCTGGCTCGTCTTGTGCTTCTGAGAAAACTCTGAAGCATGGGGGAGGTGATGTTAAAGGCAGCATTACTAGACTCTAATTATAAAATACCTAATAAATTACAGGTGTAACACGTTTAACTATAACTATCAAGCACTGCTCATTATAATTACATTAAAAACACAAAAACCAAATGAGAAAAGATCTTAGTTCAGTATCAAATAGAAAAAAATGTAAAAAACTACACTACTGCAGGACTTAGTATTTAGTATAAACAGTTTTGTTTTTATCATTTTGACAATAACAATATCTGATAATAGTTTAATTCTGTCACGATTCACTCACACAGACCCGACGATCTCGCAGTTAAATCTGGATCTGATCTCTTCCGGCGGACCTGTCCCGACCGCAGGAGCAGGCTGACAGTCCAGGGGACGAGACAGAAACAACAGGACACTGTTCTCTCTTCACTCCCACTGCAGGGGGCTCAATATAAACAGCTCTGAAGCATGAAGACACTAATAACACCTCTCTGTGCTCGTCACTGGACTCGCTGGGACTCCACAGGACTCGGGTCCGCTGGAAGACGAGCCGGACTCCACTCCGCTCCTCTCACTGAGGGAAACGGACCCGAGACCATGGAGATATGGACCCAAGTCCGATTCGAAAAATTCTGTTTTTTGATTAACTGGACCCGAACAGCGGAGATCAGACTGTGCGCCTTCACCGCGTCACAGTAAACAGTTACACGAGAAATTATTAAACGTCTTTTAATGTTAACTGTTACTTAACTATTCTTTAATCGTAAAAAATAAATGTCAATGCGAAATGGTTCTTGTACAAATCTCTACCGCTATAATCATCTCCAGCGCACTTCCGGCTTCCGGTGAGCGCTTTATGGTAGCCATAGTAACGGGCGCTGAGCGGGTCCGGGTCCGGGTGGGCACTGTGCGCCCAGCGGAACCACAGTCCCAGCAGGATCAACACCTGCACCCTGTGCTCAGGGCGAGAGGACACAGCGCAGACAGCGGGCTCATCAAGTCCCACATCTGGGGAGCAGCCCGCAGGCTGCGGTCAGAAATGAGCTCCGATGTCAACAGACGGACTCAGACTCAGTGTGACTCACCGGCCCAGCAGGGACCCGCTCAGGGCGGCTCAGGGAGTCCGGTTCTCCTGATGGAGGGACACTTGTTCTTCCAGCGGGACGGACCTGCAGGCGAGACCCTGCACAGCGCAGCCCCACTGGCTCGAGCTGGGACCCTCTGCGCTCCAGCAGCGCGAGACAGGAAATCCCACCCTGAGAGGGGAGAAGACCCCGCCCCCTTCCTGGAGGGCTTATAGTTCAGCACAGGTACGAGAACTCACTTGGTAAAATAAATTGTAGACGAAAAAGACACGAGAAGACGTTCAAATCAAGATGACCAAATTCAGAATGGGATTTATTAGTGTAGCCACTCTTATTGTGTTAATGTAGCTCACATATATAAGATTTAGTGTTTGTCCGGATAAACTGAGTGTCGTCTTGTGTGAGACACAAAAAATAATGGAGAGGCAAACGTCGGTGAAGAAGTAATTTAATATGGGTAAAATACATTTCCTGAAATTTCAGAAATCAGATTTTCCTTAAAAGGGACTGATATCATGCAATAGCAACACAGTCTTGTTAATGGTGTGCATCCGAATTTCTCTCATGATTGTCACGTCCGAAAGAAAATTAATGTATGCATGTCAGTGTGAAACAGCTGCCACAATGTTTGTAAGAATGGAGTCCTGCTGCAAAGTGTAGTTTTAAATATTGTAAATATCAGAATTCATTCACTAACTCTCCTCTTAAAATCTATCATAAAGGCAGAGGTATGATTTAATTCAGATTGTCTCAACAAAGTTTGCTCTTAGCGTTATTTCTGAGCTTCAGAATGGACAGAAACTCCTGATCGTGTCTGTTTTTGTGATTCCCAGCGGTGTCCTGCCTCTTAGAGTAGAAAAGGGAATACAAAGATAACATCAGTATGTTTGCGACACTTTATTATCCAGAGATGTTCCAACAAGTACAGATGTTTAAGTCCCATGTCCCACTAAGTAAATGTGTAAAATCAGCAGGTTTATAAATGGAGTGGAGGAAAATACGGTGTCTTTACTAAACAAACACACTTCAGTGAAGGCGTCCCCAGGAGAGTACAACCGAGACCTTAGGGACGGTCCTTCAGCAGTGCAACAGACTATTTCTGCTTCATCACACTACACCCCTGTCGGCAGCAGTATGATTCCCCTCACGCGTGACTCTGCTCGAGTCTCTTCAGGAGCCCGGCCCTGATGAACCCCTTCCCACCCCTGTCGGCAGCGGTATGATTCCCGTCACGCGTGACTCTGCTCGTGTCTCTTCAAGAGCCCGGCCCTGATGAACCCCTTCCCACCCCTGTCGGCAGCAGTATGATTCCCGTCACGCGTGACTCTGCTCGAGTCTCTTCAAGAGCCCGGCCCTGATGAACCCCTTCCCACCCCTGTCGGCAGCAGTATGATTCCCCTCACGCGTGACTCTGCTCGTGTCTCTTCAGGAGCCCGGCCCTGATGAACCCCTTCCCACCCCTGTCGGCAGCAGTATGATTCCCCTCACGCGTGACTCTGCTCGTGTCTCTTCAGGAGCCCGGCCCTGATGAAGCTCTTCCCACCCCTGTCGGCAGCAGTATGATTCCCCTCACGCGTGACTCTGCTCGTGTCTCTTCAGGAGCCCGGCCCTGATGAACCCCTTCCCACCCCTGTCGGCAGCAGTATGATTCCCCTCACGCGTGACTCTGCTCGTGTCTCTTCAGGAGCCCGGCCCTGATGAACCCCTTCCCACCCCTGTCGGCAGCAGTATGATTCCCGTCACGCGTGACTCTGCTCGTGTCTCTTCAGGAGCCCGGCCCTGATGAACCCCTTCCCACCCCTGTCGGCAGCAGTATGATTCCCCTCACGCGTGACCCTGCTCGTGTCTCTTCAGGAGCCCGGCCCTGATGAAGCTCTTCCCACCCCTGTCGGCAGCAGTATGATTCCCCTCACGCGTGACTCTGCTCGTGTCTCTTCAGGAGCCCGGCCCTGATGAAGCCCTTCCCACCCCTGTCGGCAGCAGTATGATTCCCCTCACGCGTGACTCTGCTCGTGTCTCTTCAGGAGCCCGGCCCTGATGAAGCTCTTCCCACCCCTGTCGGCAGCGGTATGATTCCCGTCACGCGTGACTCTGCTCGTGTCTCTTCAAGAGCCCGGCCCTGATGAAGCTCTTCCCACCCCTGTCGGCAGCAGTATGATTCCCCTCACGCGTGACTCTGCTCGAGTCTCTTCAGGAGCCCCGCCCTGATGAACCCCTTCCCACCCCTGTCGGCAGCAGTATGATTCCCCTCACGCGTGACTCTGCTCGTGTCTCTTCAGGAGCCCGGCCCTGATGAACCCCTTCCCGCCCCTGTCGGCAGCAGTATGATTCCCCTCACGCGTGACTCTGCTCGTGTCTCTTCAGGAGCCCGGCCCTGAAGAAGCTCTTCCCACCCCTGTCGGCAGCGGTATGATTCCCGTCACGCGTGACTCTGCTCGTGTCTCTTCAGGAGCCCGGCCCTGATGAACCCCTTCCCACCCCTGTCGGCAGCAGTATGATTCCCGTCACGCGTGACTCTGCTCGTGTCTCTTCAGGAGCCCGGCCCTGATGAACCCCTTCCCACCCCTGTCGGCAGCAGTATGATTCCCGTCACGCGTGACTCTGCTCGTGTCTCTTCAGGAGCCCGGCCCTGATGAACCCCTTCCCACCCCTGTCGGCAGCAGTATGATTCCCCTCACGCGTGACTCTGCTCGTGCCTCTTCAGGAGCCCGGCCCTGATGAACCCCTTCCCACCCCTGTCGGCAGCAGTATGATTCCCCTCACGCGTGACTCTGCTCGTGCCTCTTCAGGAGCCCGGCCCTGATGAACCCCTTCCCACCCCTGTCGGCAGCGGTATGATTCCCCTCACGCGTGACCCTGCTCGTGTCTCTTCAGGAGCCCGGCCCTGATGAAGCCCTTCCCGCACTGGGTGCAGCGGTAGGGCCTCTCTCCCGTGTGGATCCGCTGGTGGTACTTCAGGGATGCGGGCAGGATGAAGCTCTTCCCGCACAGCTCGCAGCGGTGGGGCCTCTCTCCCGTGTGGATCCGCTCGTGACACTTGAGGTTCCCCGCCCTGGTGAAGCTCTTCCCGCAGTAGGAGCAGCTGTACGGCCTCTCCCCTCTGTGAACGCGCTCGTGCCTCGCCAGGTCTCTCGCCATACTGAAGCTCCTCCCGCACTGCTCGCAGCAGTAGGGCCTCTCTCCCGTGTGGATCCTCTCGTGACCCTTAAGGTGCACCGCCTGGCTGAAGCTCTTCCCGCAGTGCTCGCAGCAGTAGGGCCTCTCTCCCGTGTGGATCCGCCCGTGACACGTCAGGTCCAGCGCCCTCTTGAAGCTCCTGCCGCACAGCTCGCAGCAGTAGGGCCTCTCGCCCGTGTGGATCCGCTCGTGTCTCCTGAGGTTCCCCGCCCAGCTGAAGCTCTTCCCGCAGTGTTTGCAGCCATACAGCCTCTCTCCTAGGTGGATGCGTTCGTGGCTCTTGAGGTACCCCGCCCGGCTGAAGCTCTTCCCGCACTGGATGCAGCAGTGGGGCCTCTCTCCCGTGTGGGTCCGCTCGTGAGTCTTGACGTCCCCGGCCCGGGTGAAGCTCTTCCCGCACTGGGCGCAGCGGTAGGGCCTCTCTCCTGTGTGGATCCGCTGGTGGATCTGAAGGCTGCTTGGGTGGCCGAATGTCTTCCCACACTGGCTGCAGCGATGCTGCCCCCCTCTGGCTCGGCTGGAGGCTGTGCCCTGGGCCTCCCCATGAGGCGGTGAGCCATCCTGTGGGCTGGAGGGTCCAGGGGGCTGATGGGCGAGCTGGAAGGATGGGGTTTCTCTCCTCCCTCCGCCCTGACACTCCCCCCTGGGCCCGTTTCCCAGACCCCCAGACTGGCCTCCCTCCGGTCTCCGTCTGCAGAGCCGAGGTCCTGTTGTAGACGATTCAGATTCTCCTGCAGTCGGCCCCCCCACAGTGAGCTCAGATCCGGCTGCAGACAGTTCCTCTATCTTGAGCTCAAGTCCAACAGCAGGCTGTTGCTCCGTTTTCAGCCCAGATCTTACGGTCGACTCTTCCTCTGCTTTGAGCTCAGGCTCTGCTGTGGACGCTTCCTCCAGAGTGAGCTCAGTTTTTATAAAAAGCTGGGATTCTGGTTTAGTTTCCATTTCTCCAGCACACTTAGATCCCAGGTTATAAGGTTCTTCTGTATCACACTCGGGTCTTACTCTGTGAGGTAATTCAGTAACGTGCTCAATTTCCAGCTCATCTTCCCTCTACAGAGCAGTCCGAGATCTCCTGGGTCCTGGTGTTACACAGCCTGCTCCACTCCTGCTCGCAGTGGTGCAGCTCAGTGGAGCCCTGTCCCCAGTGTCAGGGAGAGCGCTGGTCTCTACAGCTCCTTGGGGAGAGACACACAGGAGAAGAGACTTTAATAACAGCTCTGATCAGACTGGAGCCCTGTCCCCAGTGTCAGGGAGAGCGCTGGTCTTTAACACCGTTATCTCCATTTCTGCATTTTATGTTACAAAGATTTATACAAAATAGTCTTTCAGTGCCCCTCAGAAATATTGGGAGTACTCAGCAGCCATATCACCCTAAAGCTCAGCCGTGTGGGCCTGGCTGGCAGCTGGAGAAGAGACCTCCTGGGAAAGCTGAGGCTGCTGCTGGAAGAGGTGTTAGTGGGACCAGTAGGGGGCGCTCACCCTGCAGTCTGCATGTGTTCTAATGCCCCAGTATTAGTGGTGGGGATACTAGAGTTGGAAAAAAAAGGTGAGACATAAAACCAAGGTCCTGACTCTCTGTGGTCATTAACAATCCCGGGGTGTCTCTCGACAAGAGTAGGGGTGTTACCCCAGTGTCCTGGTCAAACTCCCCCCTGGCCTTTACCCCTCATGGCCTCCTAATAACCCCCCTCTCTGAACTGGCTCCACCCCTCTGTTCTCCTCCCCACTGGGAGCTGGTGTGTTTGAGAGGACTGGCGCATCATCCAGGTGGGGCTGCACACTGGTGGCGGTAGTGGGATCCCCCCTGACCTGTACAGCGCTCAGCGTGAGGGTGTCCAGTGTCAGGATTATTTATTTCATCCAGACTTTGTTTCCTGGGAGTTCCACCTAAGGAATTGGCTTCAGCATCGCCAGGCAGGACCTCCCCAGCAGGACTGATTAACGAGCCCATGACTGTAAGGTAACGCAAAATGAAAACCTATTTTCTCATTCCCTTTCTCAGTTCCTCACCAAGCACTTTGTACCTGTGAGCATGAGATCAACAACAGCGACGACTACAATACGACATCCATTCTTCTGGGGAAAGCCCATACATACATTTGATCAGAAAGACGAATGTTGTTGGTAAATTCAGAAATACCCGACTTTCTCTGTAAAAAAACAGGGTAAATGCACGAATAGTAAAACAAGGTCAAAAGAACACAGGTTTGAAATTCAGGATTGTCAACCGGGTCAGCTGCCGACGAGGAGTGTCATCTGCGATTTTTGGTTTTCATTGGCTGTTGATCGCCATCATTGGCAAATAAGTCAAAAGATCCAGGTAGCATATACTTTATATATAGGCAGTAGGGTCTGCTTCTCCACGATTTGGTCTGGCCTGCGGAGTCTCGGACAGAGGAAGAGCAGAACGGGATGAATGTACTGGAACAAACAATCACGGTTTATTCATCAAATGCACAACGATACAGTAATATAGATGCTGTAATATCTGTAATATATAAACAAATACAGTCCCATACTTCAGAGTATGTAAAACGTTTTTTACCTAATTTAATTCACTCAGCTGCTGCACAACACAGTTTCTCTGCATTGTAGGTCGCACTGGGTCAGAGCTGCTTTTAAACCCAGGAATATGAATATTCAATCTAACCGCGCTCCAGGTCCGGCCCCCTTGTGGACGTGTTGAGTATTTATCTCCCGAGTCCTGCGCGCTGTGTTCAGTCCGACAGAGACGGGTCGCTTGGACACAGGGCACGGCTCATTCTGAACACTTTCGGAACAGCCCGCTGGCGTGTTCATTTCACTCACACGGACCCGGCGATCTCGCAGTTAAATCTGGATCTGATCTCTTCCAGCGGACCTGTCCCGACCGCAGGAGCAGGCTGACAGTCCAGGGGACGAGACAGAAACAACAGGACACTGTTCTCTCTTCACTCCCACTGCAGGGGGCTCAATATAAACAGCTCTGAAGCATGAAGACACTAATAACACCTCTCTGTGCTCGTCACTGGACTCGCTGGGACTCCACAGGACTCGGGTCAGCTGGAAGACGAGCCGGACTCCACTCCGCTCCTCTCACTGAGGGAAACGGACCCGAGACCTCAGAAACACGGACCTGGTCCGGCTCGAAATGTTCTGTTAATCTGGGGACACCGGACCCGAACAGCCCAGATCAGACTGTGCTTGAGGCGACTGACAGAGATCTCCCACAAATTCAGTTTAAACAGAGCTTCTCTCGCGCGCTGATCGGCGGGACCCCAGCGGGTCCGGGTCCGGGTGGGCACTGTGCACCCAGCGGAACCACAGTCCCAGCAGGATCAACACCTGCACCCTGTGCTCAGGGCGAGAGGACACAGCGCAGACAGCGGGCTCATCAAGTCCCACATCTGGGGAGCAGCCCGCAGGCTGCGGTCAGAAATGAGCTCCGATGTCAACAGACGGACTCAGACTCAGTGTGACTCACCGGCCCAGCAGGGACCCGCTCAGGGCGGCTCAGGGAGTCCGGTTCTCCTGATGGAGGGACACTTGTTCTTCCAGCGGGACGGACCTGCAGGCGAGACCCTGCACAGCGCGGACACGCGCAGCCCCACTATGAGCTCGAACCTTTGTGCTGAAACAGCGCGAGACGGCAAATCTCCCCCCCCCACCTCTCCGAGGGGAGAGAAGACCACGCCCCCCCCCCCCTCACACAGCAGCCGTGTGCGCGGAAGTGCAACACCAGAAGGTGTCTCACAAGTCTGAGAATGTCGATTTACTCGAGCACTCACTGGCAGTGCGCTCATTTACGTAGTTTTTTTTTCCGGATACATGTAGGGAAGGATTTACCCGGACAGTTTTGGGTGTGACACCGGAAGAAAGGCAGGGAGAGACGGACAGCAAAGTCAGTCGGAGTTTGCTAACCTGCTCGTGTATGTCTTACACACTGTTTGCTCTCTTGGCGTTCGGTAGCCGCAGGAGGAAGGAATTAACATTATCACAGAAACCCAGTTTGCTCCCAGCTCGCCGGTCTGTTGTCGCCTGTCCTGACCCTCTGTCTGCAGGAGTTGCAGAGCTCTTTCACAGACTGTAAAGATGGATTGTTATTAATAATAATTCCTTACGTGGATGTAGTGCTTTTCCAGACGCTGCCCTTTAGAGCTGTTTCCAGGTCGTGGGGATCCCCTCCACCCCCACCTGGATGATGCGCCAGTCCTCTCACACACACCAGCTCTCAGTGGGGAGGAGAGCAGAGGGATGGAGCCAGTTCAGAGAGGGGGGTTATTAGGAGGCCATGAGGGGTAAAGGCCAGGGGGGAGTTTGGCCAGGACACTGGGGTGACACCCCTACTCTTCTCGAGAGGCACCCTGGGATTGTTCATGACCACAGAGGTTAATGACTGGTCCTGGCTGCCTATCTTGTCTCTGATGCTTAACTGTAATTTTAATGAACTTTTTTGAATCATCCAGTGTAAAGAGGTTGAAGTAAAATCTTGTTGATGCCAGATGAATTCATGCTTAGATGAACTGCCTTCTCAGGGTGAGAGAAATCCCAGCAGAACCTGGGCTCTCCAGGAGCGAGTCTGACACTCCTGTGCTGAACTGTGCGTCTGTGTGCACTGTGGTGGACTGGTGTCCCTCTGCTGTATGACCCTACCTCGCACCCTCTTGAGGAAGACTCTGGGAAACGGCAGCGCTACAGCGTCACATGATACAACCTCAGCTGGCGAGCGGCCAAGCCACGCTTTATTGTCGCGGTGTTTAGTTCTTGCCTCGTCGACACACAGTGTCCCCCCCCAGAAACGGCTCAAACCCGCCCTTCCAGTCGTAGTTTAAACAAGTCCTGCCGCCCGCCGGGGATCATAACTAAGCTCAGTCGTGTTGTTGTGAAATCGCTGCTCCCTGCTGCCCTTCTCGTTATGTGTTGTGTGCACTGATCAGAGCTGTTATTAAAGAAATACTTTACAGATCAGAATCCAATCGGTATTTCTGTTGTTTTTTTTTTAGTATTTCATTGCCATCCACTATTCTCCACAATGATCAAATCCACAACACTAAAGTTATAGAACTGGAAATATACACCCAGAAAAAACGATCCCCCTCTCACCCCAACTCCGCTCCACCCCAAAAAGACAGTTTACATATATAATAATATAAGCTCACACCTGAAGAAGGCTTGTTGTTTTCTCTCTTCTCCTTTCAGCATGGAATAAACCTATTACTTGTTCCTTTGCATATATAATATAATACATATTTATACACAATATCTATTTATAATATAATACAATATAATAATACATCGTTGGTTGCGAAAATGATCAATGTTAAAGAAACGATTAGAAAAATAATTAAACAAGTTAAACATTATTTATTTATTACACGCCCATAACAACAGCAAACCCCCCCGAAACACACACACACACACTCACACACCCCTTTCAAGCTACGCTGCGTGTCAGTTCAAAACATCTACCAGTACTGCGTGGAACGAGAGAGAATCTGTCGGCCTGTTTGTTCACACCGTCTGAGTACCGAGCAAAACTAAATCCCGGACAGTTTGGGGAATTTTATTCATCCCGGTCGGACCGATATTTTAAGTCTCAGAAACAGGACGTCTGGTCACCAGACGTGATCTTCCTTTTCGTGTCGCCTCCTCCGTCCCTCTTCTTCCGGTGTCACACACAAAACCGTCCGGCAAAATCAGCGACGGTTATCCGGACCGACACCGTTCGAGAGCCATAAACGTTACACAAGCGGCCAAGCGAAAAAGTGAGTCTTTAAATTTGTTTTAAAAAAAATCTTCTCAATGATTTTTCGTTTTGGACCTAAAGGATAATCACTTATCTAGTACATGTTTCTATCATTCAAATGTTTTCTTAGTGCAATTATAATATATACAATACTCATAAGTGCACATATAACATCACCCTGAGAGAAAAACAGTTGTGTACTACAAAAAACGTATAATCGGGGTAAATAAATACGAGGTGTGCACTGCATTCATACTTACATTTATGAATATTCCGGAGATAAGCCCTTGTGTCTGTTTTAAAGTGTTCAAATGTAGGTGTCTCCCCGAAAATGTTCATTGTATGTATACAATAACGGGCTAGCGTAATGATGAAGTCGATGGCAAGCCAAATTGTATTTATTTGTTTCGATGGGACCAGAAAGTAACATAACATCTACTTCTCTAAAAGCGATGTCAATATTATAGCATTTTGCAAATCAATCCAGAATGTTTTAACAACGGGACACAATCAAAACAAATGTTGTAGTTTCTGGTCCACTTTCGCAGTAGACACAGTGATCATATAGATTAATTTTAAATTGAGCACAGTAAGGGTCTTTACGTAGTACATTAGTAATTTACGGCGAGGAAATTCGATGAACATTTTTGTACGACCTCTCCTTAATCTTATTAATATTATACAATACTTCCCTGACATAATTGTATATTGTATTCCAGTCATGTTATCTGCCAAACGTCGCATTATAATATATCTTTTAAAGAACAAGATACTGTCAGAAAGCAAAAGTGATTTCCAATACAACTATAACTCAATATAAACTTTCCCCGCTAAATCACTCGCATGCAGTTCATTCTTCAAAGAGCTGCACCGGAAAGGGGGGCGTGGTCTTCTCTCCTCCCGGGGAGGGACTTCCTGTCTCGCGCTGCTGGAGCACAAGAGGGTTCGAGCTCGAGCCAGTGGGGCTGCGCGTGTCCGCGCTGTGCAGGGTCTCGCCTGCAGGTCCGTCCCGCTGGAAGAACAAGTGTCCCTCCATCAGGAGAACCGGACTCCCTGAGCCGCCCTGAGCGGGTCCCTGCTGGGCCGGTGAGTCACACTGAGTCTGAGTCCGTCTGTTGACATCGGAGCTCATTTCTGACCGCAGCCTGCGGGCTGCTCCCCAGATGTGGGACTTGATGAGCCCGCTGTCTGCGCTGTGTCCTCTCGCCCTGAGCACAGGGTGCAGGTGTTGATCCTGCTGGGACTGTGGTTCCGCTGGGCGCACAGTGCCCACCCGGACCCGGACCCGGACCCGCTGGGGTCCCGCCGATCAGCGCGAGAGAGAAGCTCTGTTTAAACTGAATTTGTGGGAGATCTCTGTCAGTCGCCTCAAGCACAGTCTAATCCGGGCTGTTCGGGTCCGGTGTCCCCAGAATAAGAGAACATTTCGAGCCGGACCCGGTCCGTGTTTCTGAGGTCTCGGGTCCGTTTCCCTCAGCGAGAGGAGCGGAGTGGAGTCCGGCTCGTCTTCCAGCGGACCCGAGTCCTGTGGAGTCCCAGCGAGTCCAGTGACGAGCACAGAGAGGTGTTATTAGTGTCTTCATGCTTCAGAGCTGTTTATATTGAGCCCCCTGCAGTGGGAGTGAAGAGAGAACAGTGTCCTGTTGTTTCTGTCTCGTCCCCTGGACTGTCAGCCTGCTCCTGTGTCTGGGACCCAAATCTTTTTAATAGTTGTGTTCAGTGTAAGAAGACTCTGCTAAACTCCCTTGGTCACATGTTTCATACATTTTCTTCTTAAAGATTTTTTTTTTTTACCAAATACTAACTTGTACATTGAATGTGTCCTGATATTAGTAGGGCATTGTATTAATTTAACATAAATAATACAGACACTAACACATCTGAAAATATCTTTATTGAGGTAAATGTGGTAAAGAAAGTTTGACTTAGTTAAATAAAATCTGGTTATGAAAGTTAAACAGCAAGAGAGAAATACTTTACAGACAAAAATGTCCGTTCTCAGAGCAGATGGATAAAGTCTCCTTCTCCTGTGTGTCTCTCCCCCAGGAGCTGTAGAGACCAGCGCTCTCCCTGACACTGGGGACAGGGCTCCAGTCTGATCAGAGCTGTTATTAAAGTCTCTTCTCCTGTGTGTCTCTCCCCCAGGAGCTGTAGAGACCAGCGCTCTCCCTGACACTGGGGACAGGGCTCCACTGAGCTGCAGCACTGTGAGCAGGAGTGGGGCTCCAGTCTGAGGCAGGACACATAGCCCACAGCTCCTGAAGACAGACAGGGGCTCCCTGAGCAGCACAGGACCAGACAGAGTGAGGAGGAGCTCAGAGGACCAGAGTCTGTCAACATGGCAGAGCCGGAGACAGGCTGTGTTACACAAGGACTCAGTGCGTCAGGGTGTGTGAAGGGTGAGCTGGGAACTCAGGATGCAGTAGGATGTGGTTGTGTTGAACACAAACTCCAGATACTGGAATCTGAGAGTTTTAAAACAGAACCTCAAGGATTTGATGCTCAAGAATCTCATGGATCCTGTTCAGATGTTGTGTCTCCCAGTGTGAAGAGTGAAAGTGATCTGGACTCCAGCTGCACTGCAGATCTGTCCAGGATTCAGTCCCTCAGCTCTGCAGCACAGTTCACTGAGTTCTATCAGGAGTCTGACCAGATTAAAACAGAGAGCAAGAGACTATTGAGCATCAAGGTAGAACAGGACCTACAATCCTTCAACACTGTCCAATGTGGCTCTTTCAAAGAACAGCAGAAAGCCAACTCATTCGTTGCAGTCGAGTCAATTCACATTGCTGAGCCCGGGACACAGCAGCTCGAAGGTGGACTCCGAACAGGAGGACCTGGGAACAGTACTGAACTGGTTAAAATAGAGTGCGATTTGTTCTCCGAAGGACTGCCTGCAGTAAAACCCGAGCTCACCGGAGAAGGACCGTCTGTAGCGGGACTTGAGCTCAAGATAGAGGAACTGTCTGCAGCCGGATCTGAGCTCACTGTGGGGGGGCCGACTGCAGGAGAATCTGAATCGTCTACAACAGGACCTCGGCTCTGCAGACGGAGACCGGAGGGAGGCCAGTCTGGGGGTCTGGGAAACGGGCCCAGGGGGGAGTGTCAGGGCGGAGGGAGGAGAGAAACCCCATCCTTCCAGCTCGCCCATCAGCCCCCTGGACCCTCCAGCCCACAGGATGGCTCACCGCCTCATGGGGAGGCCCAGGGCACAGCCTCCAGCCGAGCCAGAGGGGGGCAGCATCGCTGCAGCCAGTGTGGGAAGACATTCAGGCGTCCAAGCAGCCTTCAGATCCACCAGCAGACCCACACGGGAGAGAGGCCCTACTGCTGCAAGCAGTGCGGGATGAGCTTCAAGAGGGCCGGACACTTCCAGAATCACGAACGGACTCACGCGGGGCAGGGCATGCACTGCTGTGCCCAGTGCGGGAAGACATTCCTGCGTCCCAGGAGCTTTCGGATCCACCAGCGCCTTCACACGGGACACAGGCTGCACCGCTGCGCCCGCTGCGGAAAGACGTTCAACTGGGCGGGGAACCTCAAGCGCCACGAGCAGATCCACAGCGGGGAGAGGCCCTACTCCTGCCTGCAGTGCGGCCAGAGCTTCCCGAGGGCGGCCGAGCTCAGGCGCCACGAGCGGACGCACGTGGGAGAGAGGCCGTACCGCTGCGAGCACTGCGGGAAGGGCTTCACCCGGCCCGGGCACATGAAGGTGCACGAACGCACGCACACGGGGGAGAAGCCCTACTGCTGCTCCCACTGTGGGAGGAGCTTCACCAGGGCGGGGCACCTCAATCGCCACAAGGGGATCCACGCGGCGGAGAGGCCCCACCGCTGCGAGCACTGCGGGAAGAGCTTCATCCATCGCACGTTCCTGAAGCACCACCAGCGGATCCACACGGGAGAGAGGCCCTACCGGTGCGCCCAGTGCGGGAAGAGCTTCACCCGGGCCGGGGACGTCAAGACTCATGAGCGGCTCCACACGGGAGAGAGGCCCCACTGCTGTTCCCAGTGCGGGAAGAGCTTCAACAGAGCGGGGTACCTCAGGAGCCACGAACGGATCCACGCCGGGGAGAAACCGTACCGCTGCCCCCAGTGCGGGAAGGGCTTCAGCACGGGCAGGCACCTCAGCAGTCACGAGCGGAGTCACGCGGAAGACAAGCCCTACCGCTGCCCCCAGTGCGGGAAGAGCTTCAAGTATTCGGGACACCTCAGGAGTCACGAGCGGGTCCACACGGGAGAGAGGCCCTACTGCTGCGAGCACTGCGGGAAGAGCTTCAGCCAGGCGGGGGCGCTCAAGCGCCACGAGAGGATCCACACCGGGGAGAGGCCCTACTGCTGCGAGCAGTGCGGGAAGAGCTTCCGGCAGCCAGGGCACCTGCAGCGGCACGGGCGGATTCACGCGGAGGTGTCGTATTTACCGTGAAGAGCCCGAGAGGGGGGGGGTTTCAGCCGGGGGCCGGAAGCGCTCGACGTCGCCTTCCAGCAGGGCAGTCTCCCCAGAGCACAGGGCCTCCGCGAGCCTTGAGAATAGGAGAGCGAATGTGCTCGTGTCCCAGTCAGGAGCTCGGAGTCGAATCTTCTCGGCAGCCGTGAAAACGGCTCTTCACGAGGTTCTCCCCGTGCGACCTCGGAGAGCCTGACAAATCCGCTCAAAGGAGCGGGACGTCGTGGCTGCCGAAGGGGGTTCCACCCAACAGTGGGTTCATGGGTTTATGGGTGTTGGTAAAATCGACAAGCAGTCGGAGCGTTCGGGCTTGGGATGAAGTCGTAAGTTGAAATATGTCATGTGATGTCACCAAGTGAGACTCCGCAGGGAGGCTCTGCAAACTTGGGACGGGCAGTGTGCGCGACCCACTCGGTTTGCAAGTCATGTGACGGGTCATTAATAAAACACTTGCAGTGTTATTGACATTTTGGAATAGTTTGCAACGCGGTCCGTTATAAGAGCTTAAAAAAACTGCCTACTTATCTGGACACATAATATTCTAGTATTTTAAAGACCCGGATGTCTGAGGTCACGCAGATCTGTGCTCATGGGTGCTGTTCCCATCAGGAGCTACACCGAGGTCTGAGGGCTGGGTGTTCAAGGCCGCAGGGCTGGTGAAGCTCAACGCCAACGACAGTACAGAAACGGAGATGATACGATCTCTGTCCAGCCCTGACCAGGAGGTCTCCTATCCCTGGAAAGACTCACGGCCCCCAGAGTCTTCCTCAAGAGGGTGCGAGGTAGGGTCATACAGGGGAGGGACACCAGTCCACCACAGTGCACACAGACGCACAGTTCAGCACAGGAGTGTCAGACTCGCTCCTGGAGAGCCCAGAGTCTGCTGGGATAGATCTCACCCCGAGACCTCGGTTCATCTCGGCATCGTCTTACTCTGACATCGACAGGATGTCACTTTTGACAGCTCGTGGCTCAGATCGCTTCTTAAAAGTTGGAGGTGCAGAGGAGAGGCCGAGCAACCGCGATCAGGCATTACCAATCCATCTTCAGAGTCCGTCGGCTGTAGACGGAGGGTCAGGGACAAGCGACAACAGACTGACGAATTTAAAAATGAAGTGGTAAAAGACGAACAGACCGGTTTTCCTGATAATGTCGATATCAGTGTTCCTCACTCCTGGGGCCCGTGAACTCCAAGTGATCAAAGAGTGTTATTTAACTTCATGGCTGATCTCCTGTACAACTGGCTGTTGAAAATGTCATGCCAAGATAGCAGGGCTTATACATGGGTCCGTGAGCACAATATGGGAATCATTACAGGTAAAAAACTTCGGTGGACAGGGAATGGATTTAACTCATGTTTACTATTAGCATCTGACACTATTTCGTGCTGCACCACTGTTTTCCCCCGGACTAGCAGCCCTGCTTTCATCTCCGTCCGTTTCTCCCTTTCTTCCGGTGTTGCACACAAAACTGTCCGACTAACTCGTGTTTCTCCGGATAAATTTAGTATAAAATATCAATAAACTATCCGAGATAAATCTCTCTGCGCAGATAAATCAACGTAATACAAACGGTTACACAAATAAATAACATATTTCCGAATATGTTTCGTTTTTTATTATAATAGTAAATTACTTGCATTACTCGCCTCAATGCGGCAAGAGGCGTCCAGAAAGGGGGCGGGGTCCGCTCTCCTCTCTGGGAGGGACTTCCTGTCTCGCGCTGCTGGAGCGCAGAGGGTCCCAGCTCGCGCCAGTGGGGCTGCGCAGGTCCGTCCCGCTGGAAGAACAAGTCTCCCTCCATCAGGAGAACCGGACTCCCTGAGCCGCCCTGAGCGGGTCCCTGCTGGGCCGGTGAGTCACACTGAGTCTGAGTCCGTCTGTTGACATCGGAGCTCATTTCTGACCGCAGCCTGCGGGCTGCTCCCCAGATGTGGGACTTGATGAGCCCGCTGTCTGCGCTGTGTCCTCTCGCCCTGAGCACAGGGTGCAGGTGTTGATCCTGCTGGGACTGTGGTTCCGCTGGGCGCACAGTGCCCACCCGGACCCGGACCCGCTCAGCGCCCGTTACTATGGTTACCATAAAGCGCTCACCGGAAGCCGGAAGTGCGCTGGAGATGTTTGTGTCCGTCAGTAATTCTACAAACACGATATCAACCTGAAAGAATAAGGGGGAAATTCCGGATATTTTAAAAGATTAAAAAATTTCGAATGTGCGGCGTTTTATAGATTAAACAAAGATGGCTGAAGCAGCCCGAGCTCTGGTTTGCGGTGGTTCTGGTTCGGTTTCCTCCGAAAAAATGTTGTTTCCTTCAGTAAGAGGGGAGTCCCAGCGAGTTCAGGACCAGTCCCAGCGAGTCCAGTGACGAGCACAGAGAGGTGTTATTAGTGTCTTCTTGCTTCAGAGCTGTTTATTGTGTTCAGTGTAAGAAGACTCTGCTAAGCTCTTTTGGTCGCGTTTCATACATTTTCTTCTTGAAAGAAAAATTCTCCCAAGTACTAACTTGTACATTGAATGTGTCCTGAGATTAGTAGGGCATTGTATTAACTTAACATCAATAATACAGACACTAACGCATCTGAAAATATCTTTATTGAGGTAAATGTGGTAAAGAATGTTTGACTAAGTCAAATAAAATCTGGTTATGAAAGTTAAACAGCGAGAGAGAAATATTTTACAGACAAAAATGTCCATTCTCAGAGCAAGTGGATAAAGTCTCCTTCTCCTGTGTGTCTCTCCCCCAGGAGCTGTAGAGACCAGCGCTCTCCCTGACACTGGGGACAGGGCTCCACTGAGCTGCAGCACTGTGAGCAGGAGTGGGGCTCCAGTCTGAGGCAGGACACAGAGCCCACAGCTCCTGAAGACAGACAGGGGCTCCCTGAGCAGCACAGGACCAGACAGAGTGAGGAGGAGCTCAGAGGACCAGAGTCTGTCCACATGGCAGAGCCAGAGACAGGCTGTGTTACCCAAGGACTCAGTGCGTCAGGGTGTGCTCTGTGTGTGAAGGATGAGCTGGGAACTCAGGATGCAGTAGGATGTGGTTGTGTTGAAAACAATCTCCAGATACTGGAATCTAAGAGTTTTAAAACAGAACCTCAAGGATTTGATGTTCCAGAATCTCACGAATCCTGTTCAGATGTTGTGTCTCCCAGAGTGAAGGTTGAAAGTGATCTGGACTCCAGCTACACTGCAGATCTGTCCAGGATTCAGTCCCTCAGCACTGCAGCACTGGAGTCCCATCAGGAGTCTGACCAGATTAAAACACAGACTGAAGAACCACTGAGCATCTGTGCAGGAACTGTCAAGTATAATGAACGGATTCACAGAGCACATAGACTATACAGTTGTGAAGACTGTGGAAAGAGTTTCAAGCGGTCAGGAGACTTCAATCGTCATAAACGAATTCACACAGCAGAGAGACCGTACTGCTGTGAGCAGTGTTTTAAGACCTTCAAACAGGCAGGAGCCCTGAAACGTCATGAACGGATCCACACAGCAGAGAGACCTTTCTGCTGTGAACAGTGTGGGAAGAGCTTCATTTTGGCAGCAAATCTCAAGATTCATGAACTGATTCACACAGGAGAAAGACTGCACTGTTGTGAACAGTGTGGGAAGAGCTTCAGAAGTTCAGGAGCTCTCAAGACTCACGAACGGATCCACACAGGGGAGAGACCTTTCTGCTGTGAACAGTGTGGGAAGAGTTTCAGAAGTTCAGGGTACCTCAAGACTCATGAACGGATCCACACGGGAGAGAAACCTTTCTGCTGTGAGCAGTGTGGGAAGAGTTTTAGTCAGGCAGGAGCCCTCAAGTATCATGAACGGATTCACACTGCAGACAGACCATACTGCTGTGAGCACTGTGGGAAGAGTTTCAGTGTGGTTGCAGCCCTCATACGCCACAAACAGATCCACACAGGAGAGAGACCTTTCTGCTGTGAACAGTGTGGGAAGAGCTTCAGAAGTTCGGGGTACCTCAAGACTCATGAGCGGATCCACACAGGAGAGAAACCGTACTGTTGTGAACAGTGTGGGAAGAGCTTTATCCAGGCAGGAGTCCTCAAGTATCACGAGCGGATCCACACGAGAGCCAGGCCGTACTGCTGTGCACAGTGTGGGAAGAGCTTCAACCAGGCAGGAGTCCTCAGGCGTCACGAACGAATTCACACAGGAGAGAGACCGTACTGCTGTGAACAGTGTGGGAGGAGTTTCAGTCAGGCAGCGAATCTCAAGAAACACGAATGGATCCACACCGGAGAGAGACCGTACTGGTGTGAACAGTGTGGGAGGAGTTTCAGACAAGCAGGTGCCCTCAAGTATCATGAGCGGATTCACACAAGACAGAGCCCGTACTGCTGTGAGCAGTGTGGTAAGAGTTTCAACCAGGCAGGAGCCCTCAAAAATCATAAACGGATTCATACAGGAGACTAACCACCATAGAAGGAATGCATTGAATGTACCTCGGAATTAAGTGTTATTAAAATTCATGTTAGGTGTTTGTTAGGTGTTTTTCTCTGCACATGGAGAATGTTTTAACATAGCTTTGTGTGCAGGGGGTGCCAGGCTCTGCTGTTCTGGGTCCAGATGGGCTGGCAGCGCCCAGGTCTGACAGTACTGCTCCAGCAGTGCCAGGCTCTGCTGTTCTGGGTCCAGATGGACTGGCACTGCCCAGGTCTGACAGTACTGCTCTAGCAGTGCCAGGTTCTGCTGTTCTGGGTCCAGATGGGCTGGCAGTGCCCATGTCTGACAGTACTGCTCCAGCAGTGCCAGGCTCTGCTGTTTTGGGTCCAGATGGGCTGGCAGTGCCCAGGTCTGACAGTCCTGCTCCAGCAGTGCCAGGCTCTGTTGTTCTGTGTCCAGATTGGCTGGCAGTGCCCAGGTCTGACAGTCCTGCTCCAGCAGTGCCAGGCTCTGCTGTTCTGGGTCCAGATGGGCTGGCAGTGCCCAGGTCTGACAGTCCTGCTCCAGCAGTGCCAGGTTCTGCTGTTCTGGGTCCAGATGGGCTGGCAGTGCCCAGGTCTGACAGTCCTGCTCCAGTAGTGCCAGGTTCTGCTGTTCTGGGTCCAGATGGGCTGACAGTGCCCAGGTCTGACAGTCCTGCTCCAGCAGTGCCAGGCTCTGCTGTTCTGGGTCCAGATGGGCTGGCAGTGCCCAGGTCTGACAGTACTGCTCCAGCAGTGCCAGGCTCTGCTGTTCTGGGTCCAGATGGACTGGCACTGCCCAGGTCTGACAGTACTGCTCTAGCAGTGCCAGGTTCTGCTGTTCTGGGTCCAGATGGGCTGGCAGTGCCCATGTCTGACAGTACTGCTCCAGCAGTGCCAGGCTCTGCTGTTTTGGGTCCAGATGGGCTGGCAGTGCCCAGGTCTGACAGTCCTGCTCCAGCAGTGCCAGGCTCTGTTGTTCTGTGTCCAGATTGGCTGGCAGTGCCCAGGTCTGACAGTCCTGCTCCAGCAGTGCCAGGCTCTGCTGTTCTGGGTCCAGATGGGCTGGCAGTGCCCAGGTCTGACAGTCCTGCTCCAGCAGTGCCAGGTTCTGCTGTTCTGGGTCCAGATGGGCTGGCAGTGCCCAGGTCTGACAGTCCTGCTCCAGTAGTGCCAGGTTCTGCTGTTCTGGGTCCAGATGGGCTGACAGTGCCCAGGTCTGACAGTCCTGCTCCAGCAGTGCCAGGCTCTGCTGTTCTGGGTCCAGATGGGCTGGCAGTGCCCAGGTCTGACAGTACTGCTCCAGCAGTGCCAGGCTCTGCTGTTCTGGGTCCAGATGGACTGGGACTGCCCAGGTCTGACAGTACTGCTCTAGCAGTGCCAGGTTCTGCTGTTCTGGGTCCAGATGGGCTGGCAGTGCCCAGGTCTGACAGTACTGCTCCAGCAGTGCCAGGCTCTGCTGTTCTGGGTCCAGATGGGCTGGCAGTGCCCAGGTCTGACAGTCCTGCTCCAGCAGTGCCAGGCTCTGTTGTTCTGTGTCCAGATTGGCTGGCAGTGCCCAGGTCTGACAGTCCTGCTCCAGCAGTGCCCAGGTCTGACAGTCCTGCTCCAGTAGTGCCAGGTTCTGCTGTTCTGTGTCCAGATTGGCTGGCAGTGCCCAGGTCTGACAGTCCTGCTCCAGCAGTGCCCAGGTCTGACAGTCCTGCTCCAGCAGTGCCAGGCTCTGCTGTTCTGGGTCCAGATGGGCTGGCAGTGCCCAGGTCTGACAGTCCTGCTCCAAACTGTCTCTTTGTCGCCCCCAAAGTGGTCCAAAACCCCCAGCAACGTTGGCAAAGATGTACATCTGTTTAAACCAAGGTGATGTTATCTTAGCTGTGGGTCCACATGGTAGATTTCACCCACACTGTGGAGATGCACGAATGTTTGTTTGCTCGGAAAAGAGACTTTTCCCAGTCCAGCGCTGAACTGTGCCGATGTTTCCTCCTGTACCGTATTTACTTCTCTCTCTCTTCCTCCCAGTGTTGCACACAAAACACCTCTTTACATGAGTGAAGAGACACATCTGCCTAAACTAGGGTGAGTTTCTGTGAGCTGGGGGCTGCTACTTCACATCTGACCCTTCACTCACTTTGGACGGTTCACAGATGTTTTTGTCCAGGGTCACGGCTAAGTGATCGCAACGTACAGCAAAAAGTGATGTTTTTGATTACAATAAACAAAAAAATAAAAGCTCATCTCATTGAATTAAATCGCTTTTCATTGGAGGGGGGAAAAAAAAACATTTACAAAATCAATTTACAGGCCTGCCCATTTACAGTAGTATCAGTTTAAGAAATGTGTTGCACAATCAATAATGGGTAACAAGCTTACATTTGTCAAGCGCAGGGATCAGTGAAGGTGATCTGTAATACAAAGCCCTTAAAAATTCAGGAGAATGTTGGATTACAAGGATGAAATTGAGCTGAACAGTAGGTGACTCCAGCGCTACTGTTGGCGGCTGAAGAACTTTCGATTGAAATTCGACTCTTTACAAACACTTCCGGTTCACATTTCCTCCGTTTTTCCTCTCTTCCTTCGGTGTTGCCCACAAAACTCCATTTACCGATTCCACTGAATTTTTCCGTACAAATACAAATATATCTGGGGATAAATCAAAGTTAAAACAAATGCTTAGCCGAATGATGTTCAACTAATATTGTATAACCAATAAAGTCAGGGAGTTGTGTCGTACACAATCGCATTTAACCTGTAAAGTCCACTGTGCATAGATTTAAAGTGAAATGTGTGGTTTGTGAAAGTAGAAACGTTTCAGCATTTGTTTTGATGATGTCCTTTTGTTAAAACATTCAGGATGAATCTGCAAAATTCCAGCCAGTCATATTGACGTTTCTTGGAGAGAAACAGATGTTGTGACTTTTTAGTCCTAATGAATCTCATGATCGAATATTTATTTTTTAGTACTGTTGGGGAATAAATGCAAAACTATTATTTGTCACTGACTTAATCATTATACTAGACTGTTAAACAGATAACATGAAACAGTCTGAAAAGAGACCTGCATCTGAACAATTTAAAAAGAGCGTAAGGGCATATCTCCAAACTCTCTGAATGCAGGAACATGAAAACTGTGCAGGCTGTACCTTATCTTTACTTGTCCCATTTAATCTTTTTTTTGTAACGCACCTGCACTTTATTAAATGATGATGTTATAGGCACTCTTGTTGATATTATAAGGTTCCTTGTTTTCGTGTCTTGTTTCAATCAAAGAGTTAAAAATGAACATGTTCTTAAGAAAATAACTTTGTGTACTATATAACGTGTAAGTATAATAATTAAGTCAGTTACGATATATATTTTAATATTATTTCCAGTGGGATTAAGATTTCACATACGGTCTGTTTCTTTTAAAGTAATATCAACAGGACATTCCCAAAATAAATGTTATAGGGTTTCAGGGGTACCATCACAAAAGACACAGTTATCGTCTCTATTAATTTAAATTTGCACAGCAAGGGTCTTTACCGGGTAACTTCGATTTATTACTTTATATGACACCTCCTTAACCTCATTAGTTATACAATATGTACTTGGCATCATCGACATTTTTGACAGGCGCTGTAAGTACATTACTTCTATAGTGCAGGAAGAGCTGTACAGGAAGGGGGCGGGGTCCTCTCTCCTCTCGGGGAGGGACTTCCTGTCTCGCGCTGCTGGAGCACAAGAGGGTTCGAGCTCACAGTGAGGCTGCGCGTGTCTGCGCTGTGCAGGGTCTCGCCTGCAGGTCCGTCCCGCTGGAAGAACAAGTGTCCCTCCATCAGGAGAACCGGACTCCCTGAGCCGCCCTGAGCGGGTCCCTGCTGGGCCGGTGAGTCACACTGAGTCTGAGTCCGTCTGTTGACATCGGAGCTCATTTCTGACCGCAGCCTGCGGGCTGCTCCCCAGATGTGGGACTTGATGAGCCCGCTGTCTGCGCTGTGTCCTCTCGCCCTGAGCACAGGGTGCAGGTGTTGATCCTGCTGGGACTGTGGTTCCGCTGGGCGCACAGTGCCCACCCGGACCCGGACCCGAACCCGCTGGGGTCCCGCCGATCAGCGCGAGAGAGAAGCTCTGTTTAAACAGATCAGATCTCTGTCAGTCGCCTCAAGCACAGTCTAATCTGGGCTGTTCGGGTCCGGTGTCCCCAGAATAACAGAACATTTCGAGACGGACCCGGTCCGTGTTTCTGAGGTCTCGGGTCCGTTTCCCTCAGTGAGAGGAGCGGAGTGGAGTCCGGCTCGTCTTCCAGCGGACCCGAGTCCTGTGGAGTCCCAGCGAGTCCAGTGACGAGCACAGAGAGGTGTTATTAGTGTCTTCATGCTTCAGAGCTGTTTATATTGAGCCCCCTGCAGTGGGAGTGAAGAGAGAACAGTGTCCTGTTGTTTCTGTCTCGTCCCCTGGACTGTCAGCCTGCTCCTGCGGTCGGGACAGGTCCGCTGGAAGAGATCAGATCCAGATTTAACTGCGAGATCGCCGGGTCTGTGTGAGTGAATCGTGACAGAATTAAACTATTATCAGACATTGTTATTGTGATAATGATAAAAACAAAACTGTTTATACTAAATACTAAGTCCTGCAGTAGTGTAGTTTTTTACATTTTTTTCTATTTAATACTAAACTAAGATCTTTTCTCATTTGCTTTTTGTGTTTTTAATGTATTATAGTGAACAGTGCTTGATAATTATAGTTAAACGTGTTACACCTGTAATTTATTAGGTATTTTATAATTAGAGTCTAGTACAACTGCCTTTAACATCACCTCCCCCATGCTTCAGAGTTTTCTCAGAAGCACAAGACGAGCCAGGAGAGTTTGGGAGCCCAGATCTATTGACAGATGAGAGCAGGACAAGCCTGCAGCAGAGTGAAGGAGAGGTCAGGGTGTGGAGGGAGGAAGAACCTGCAGTGACCCCAGAAACAGCAGCTCGTGGGTGAGGCCTGGTGGAGGAGTGTCATGGCCTGGGCATGAACCCCCTCCTCTGGGAGCGGCCCACTCGTCTGGACTGATGAGTCCCTGATGAAGGAGCAGCAGAGTGAGCTGTGATCTCCACAGAGACAGGCTGTCTGCTTATGCAGAAGAAAGTGCTTCCTTCCTTAGTGGGCAGAGTTTCACTGTTCAGCAGTGTGTTTCATAATGTCATTTAACATAGATCTGCCAACAGTGTATTGAGATAAACATGGTTAAGGACGTTTGATGGAGATAAGGGAAATGTGGTTAGGAAAGTTATATGGAGAGAAAGGAAGAAATATTTTGCAGATAACATGTTATATAGTTGTCCTGATATACACTGCGTGAACTAATGTCATTCTCAGAGCAGATGGATAATGAATATTTGTTCATCCCAAGAACAGGCAAGATCTGAAAGCAACTGCTGCAAATTATCTGCTCAGCTTTTTTGGTCAAATATTTCCTATTTACTTTTTCAAAGAGAAATTCTACCAGAAACTGACTTGTACATTGAATGTGTTCCGAGACTGATAGCACATTGTATAGATTAATTTAACATAAATGATACAGCCAATGATAAATCTGTAGATTGGGTATTGAGATAAATGTGGTTAACAAAGTTATACAACAAGAAAGGAAAACTTTTTACAGATAAGGTTACAAAGTTGTCCTGATATACACTGTTTTGACTAATGTCCATTCTCAGAGCAGGTGGATAATGTCTCCTTCTCCTTTTTGTCTCTTCCCTAGGAGCTGTAGAGACAAGCGCTCTCCCTGACACTGGGGACAGGGCTCCACTGAGCTCCAACACTGTGAGCAGGACTGGGGCTCCAGTCTGAGGCAGGACACAGAGCCCACAGCTCCTGAAGACAGACAGGGGCTCCCTGAGCAGCACAGGACCAGACAGAGTGAGGAGGAGCTCAGAGGACCAGAGTCTGTCCACATGGCAGAGCCAGAGACAGGCTGTGTTACACAAGGACTCAGTGCGTCAGGGTGTGCTCTGTGTGTGAAGGGTGAGCTGGGAACTCAGGATGCAGTAGGATGTGGTTGTGTTGAACACAAACTCCAGATACTGGAATCTAGGAGTTTTAAAACAGAACCTCAAGGATTTGATGTTCCAGAATCTCATGAATCCTGTTCAGATGTTGTGTCTCCCAGTGTGAAGAGTGAAAGTGATCTGGACTCCAGCTACACTGCAGATCTGTCCAGGATTCAGTCCCTCAGCACTGCAGCACTGGAGTCCCATCAGGAGTCTGACCAGATTAAAACACAGGACAAGGGACAAGTGAGCATCTGTACAGGAACTGTCGAGAATCAGGAACAAAATCACAGCGGAGAGAGACCGTACTCTTGTGAACACTGTGGGAAGAGTTTCAGTCGGGCAGCAGTCCTTAAGAATCATGAACGGATTCACACAGGAGAGAGACCGTACTGCTGTGAACAGTGTGGGAAGAGTTTCGCTTGGGCAGCAACTCTCAAGAAACATGAACAAATTCACAAAGAAGAGAGACCGTACAGCTGCCAGCAGTGTGGGAAGAGTTTCAACCATGTAGCAAATCTCAAGGTTCATGAACAGTTTCACACAGGTGAGAGACCGTTCTGCTGTGAGCACTGTGGGAAGAGTTTCCATTTAGCAGGAGCCCTCAGGTGTCATGAACGGATCCACACAGGAGAGAAACCATACTGCTGTAAACAGTGTGGGAAGAGTTTCAACCAGGTAGGAGGCCTCAAGATTCATGAAAGGATTCACACAGGTGAGAGACCGTACTGCTGTGAGCACTGTGGGAAGAGTTTCAAGCAGTCAGGAGCTCTCAAGGTTCATGAACGGATCCACACAGGAGAGAGGCCATACTGCTGTGAGCAGTGTGGGAAGAGTTTCAAATATCCAGCAGCCCTCAGACATCATGAGCAGATTCACATAGGAGAGACGCCATACTGCTGCAAGCACTGTGGGAGAAATTGCAGTTCTGCAGCACACCTTAGAATTCATGAACGGATTCACACAGGAGAGAGGCCATTCTGCTGTGAACACTGTGGGAAGAGTTTCACCCAGGCAGGAGTCCTGAAGAGTCATGAACGGATTCACACAGAAGAGAGACCCTACTCCTGTGAACAGTGTGGAAAGAGTTTCAAGTGGGTGGTATCCCTCAAGAGTCACGAGCTGATTCACTCAGGAGAGAGACCGTTCTCCTGTGAACAGTGTGGGAAGAGCTTCACCCAGCTAGCCAATCTCAAGAAGCACACATGGATTCACACAGGAAAGAGACCCTTCTGCTGCAAACACTGTGGGAGGAGTTGCAATTCTGCAGCACACCGTAAAATTCATGAACGGATTCACACTGGAGAGAGGCCATTCTGCTGTAAACACTGTGGGAAGAGTTTCAACCAGGCAGGAGCCCTCAAGAGTCATGAGCGGATCCACACTGGGGAGAGACCATACTGCTGTGAGCAGTGTGGGAAGAGCTTCAAGCAGGCAGGAGCCCTCCAGTATCATGAGCGGATTCACACGGGAGAGAGGCCTTATTGCTGCAAGCACTGTGGGAAGACTTGCAGTTCTACAGCACACCTTAAAATTCACGAACGGATTCACACAGGAGAGAGACCGTACTGCTGTGAACAGTGTGGGAAGAGTTTCAACCAGGCAGGAGCCCTCAAGCGTCATGAACGGATTCACACGGGAGAGACACCGTTGTTGCAGAAAAGCGCGTCATCTCATGTGGAATTTAGTGCTCCTAAAGAGTGTTAATAGTTTTTTTGTTGCTTTCACCACCAGCCTGGACCAAGCTTTGACCAAGCAGAAAACTAAAAGAAAAAAGAGGCACCTTTTGATCATGATTTTCCCAGTGTGAAACACACGCCAAGGTGCCATGCATTTCTCTAACTTCTGATCCATCTAATGGTATGAAGCACAGGCTGACTCCTTTTTGTCTTGCTAGTCTCTTTCTGCTATACAGGACCTGCTAGTACAATGTCTCTGGTCATCACCTACAGGTACGTTCACTAATGAAGAATACGCACAGAGGGTACCAGGACTGGCCTTTGATAACATTGAGACCATGCGCTAGATATCTTACTCTGAACACTCGCACACACCTCAGTTTCCAAGGTTAGCTCCCTGGCTTCTAAAGTCTCCTCCAGAGGTCGTTGCAATACTTTTTCCTTGTAGAGCCGTCCCCAGCAGCACTAAGTAAGGATCTCTCTCTCCCTGGCTACCCTTGTGCACTCCCAGCACACAGCAAGCAACTCGGACCACAGACTGCCCCATCTCTGTCTTCTCAGCGGGAAGTTTGAACTCGCCAAGGATGTTGGGCAGCAGATCTTTGAGTATAAAACTTCTTTATTCACGTTATAAGGATCGAGACTTGAACTATTATTCCAAACACAAGTTTAATAGTTCACAGTCGTAAATGCATATTAATTTCTACTTGAGAATGTGCGTGTGATGTAAGGACATGAGACTGATCAAACCTCTGAGCTCGGAGAAGAACACGTTACAGTGAGGACATTGTAACTCCGACTTTACCTCTTTTCCTTCTAATTCCCAAAAGAAAGATTAACCTTTCATATCACAGCAGATTCTCGGATATATTTAATTACTCTTTGTTTTTTTTTATGCATGTTTTGGTATCGTATCAGTAAATTGTATTTTGTATATTTCGAACCCGTGTGTCAGTCGGTAAATTATGGTGTTTGTTTGATTCCTAATGGCTGTCGAGAACGTTTCCAATTTCTTTATTGTTGCAATAAAAACACTCAGATCGCACTGTACTGCTGTGCACAGTGTGGGAAGAGGTTCAGTCTGCGTGAGCACCTGAGAGATGGAGCGGAGTGACCGTCTCTTCAAAGATGCCCCAGTACCCCACAGCAAGCAAGATTACCTCAATAAAAACACAAAATGCAAATATATTTGAACTGTCCCCCTATTCAATTCGCATAGCCCGAAGTGTCCACTTTCCTCAGAAAATATCCAAATATATTGAAAGTAGAAATACAAGACAAAGGTGAAAGGACTTCAATGAAAAAAGTTTAATTTACTCCCGTGACCAATCTTTCCTAATGTATCGCAAAGGATTGATTGAATTTTCATTTTCAACAAGCTTAATTGGCATGACTGATGAATTACAGTGTTGACAAATGAGCAAAAATCAACACAATATTTCAAACATTTGTAATACAAACATGATATTGGACAGAAGTAGTTCAGCTGGGGAGCTGCGTCCGAATGCGTAGGCTGCAAAGGAACAGGTAACAGGTTTATTCCCTGCTGAGACGAATAGAAAGGAAACGCAACGTTTCGGCTGTGGGTGTTTTTCCCTGTCATGTGAGCTAATTTTTCAGCTGTCTCTCCCCTGCTTTCAAACCTCCGTGCCAGAAACTCACCAACTCTTCCAGGCCTCTCACTCAAATCAGTTCTTACTCCTGACCGAACAGAAACTCACACCTGAAGCAGGCCTCACGGCTAAGATGTGTTTCTTTTCTTCTCTTTTCAGAAGGGAATAAACCTTTACTTGTTCCTTTGCAGCCTACGCATGCTGATGCAGCTCCCTGCTTGAACTAAACTGAGCCAGGCCCTGAACCCCAGCTGCTCCGGGGGCGTCGTATAAACGTCCGACCCTGCGCTCTGACCCCCAGCTTCTCTCTCCCTGTCTGTGTGGCTCATGGAGAGCGAGCTGGGGTCTGAGAAAAGACAAATTCCTCATGCAAGAAATTGTGTATGACCAATAAAGTGATCTGATTCTGTTGAGAAAACACAGAGACACGTAGAATCCCACATGTTTGAAAACCTACCCCTTCCTTTTATTGTGTAGCAGAAACAGAAATGACTCTTGCGACAGTGACTGAGGGACTTGAACTGAAATGTCAGACTGAGTTTCCTACCCAGGTTGAAAACCTGGGTGTGTCCTGTAGCGAAGGAGGCCGTGATTTGAAAAACTGTAGGGTTTCAGTACACCGCCTATAGTTAGATCCCGTTTTTACATTACAAACACAAAAACCTTAGAGGATCTGGGAACAATCAATATAACAAAGGTATAAGCAAATAAATCACATTTTGTATAAAACATCTTGTCGTTCACCTTTTCTTACAAAAGTCAATTAGTATCATTACTATTAATAATGAATAATTTACAATCAAAAGTACATTCCCTGCACTTCTTCAGTTCGTCATGACCAGCAGGGGGCAGTGCTCCAACACCGCAAGACCCACAATGCCGCCCGGAGGAGAGAAGACCCCGCCCCCTCCTCCCGACAGCGCTTGCGCACACAGGTCCGAGCTCGCGGCGGTCGGGCTGCGCGTGTCCGCGCTGTGCAGGGTCTCGCCTGCAGGTCCGTCCCGCTGGAAGAACAAGTCTCCCTCCATCAGGAGAACCGGACTCCCTGAGCCGCCCTGAGCGGATCCCTGCTGGGCCGGTGAGTCACACTGAGTCTGAGTCCGTCTGTTGACATCGGAGCTCATTTCTGACCGCAGCCTGCGGGCTGCTCCCCAGATGTGGGACTTGATGAGCCCGCTGTCTGCGCTGTGTCCTCTCGCCCTGAGCACAGGGTGCAGGTGTTGATCCTGCTGGGACTGTGGTTCCGCTGGGCGCACAGTGCCCACCCGGACCCGGACCCGCTCAGCGCGCGTTACTATGGTTACCATAAAGCGCTCACCGGAAGCCGGAAGTGCGCTGGAGATGGTTATAGCGGTAGAGATTTGTACAAGAACCATTTCGTATTGACCTTTTTTTTTTACGATTAAAGAATAGTTAAATAACAGTTAACATTAAAAGACGTTTAATAATTTCTCGTGTAACTGTTTACTGTGACGCGGTGAAGGCGCACAGTCTGATCTCCGCTGTTCGGGTCCAGTTAATCAAAAAACAGAATTTTTCGAATCGGACTTGGGTCCATATCTCCATGGTCTCGGGTCCGTTTCCCTCAGTGAGAGGAGCGGAGTGGAGTCCGGCTCGTCTTCCAGCGGATCCGAGTCCTGTGGAGTCCCAGCGAGTCCAGTGACGAGCACAGAGAGGTGTTATTAGTGTCTTCATGCTTCAGAGCTGTTTATATTGAGCCCCCTGCAGTGGGAGTGAAGAGAGAACAGTGTCCTGTTGTTTCTGTCTCGTCCCCTGGACTGTCAGCCTGCTCCTGCGGTCGGGACAGGTCCGCTGGAAGAGATCAGATCCAGATTTAACTGCGAGATCGCCGGGTCTGTGTGAGTGAATCGTGACAGAATTAAACTATTATCAGATATTGTTATTGTCATAATTTCACTCTCATAGATCAGTACAAGATAAAAGATATCTCGTATAAGAGTAGACATAAGTATTTTTATAAAGTATGGTTTTCAATAGAGACCAACTGGAGTGCAAGTAATGTATTGTAATAATAGTTTGAGAAACATCCTTCTCCAGGTTATCTTGCTGTATAGAGAAATTATAGGGTGTGCATGAAATTAAATAAATTATAGACTGATATTAAACCTCAAGTCTGAAGTGTCTTACAGATCAAGTGTTGAGACAGCAGCAGTGGACACTTTTACAGTGCAGTCTTACAGAAGCAGACTGGGAGCTGAGTTTCCAGTGCTGTAACACAGGAAGAGAACTGGGAGAGCACAGCTGCTGTCTAAACCAGGGTCCCTACAGAGCTGCTGGTGTGCGTTCTAGCTGAGCTGAGTTACAAACTGTACCCTGGAGTGAACCTAGAACAGGATTAGATCGAGGCAGAGGTGTCCAGTCCTGCTCCTGCAGGGTCAGTCAGTGTGTCTGCTGGTCTTCACTCCTTCATGAGCCAATCAGAGCCTCCAGGCAGGGTCCTGGCTCTAGGACAGGGGTGTCCAGTCCTGCTCCTGCAGGGTCAGTCAGTGTGTCTGCTGGTCTTCACTCCTTCATGAGCCAATCAGAGCCTCCAGGCAGGGTCCTGGCTCTAGGACAGGGGTGTCCAGTCCTGCTCCTGCAGGGTCAGTCAGTGTGTCTGTGGGTCTTCACTCCTTCATGAGCCAATCAGAGCCTCCAGGCAGGGTCCTGGCTCTAGGACAGGGGTGTCCAGTCCTGCTCCTGCAGGGTCAGTCAGTGTGTCTGTAGGTCTTCACTCCTTCATGAGCCAATCAGAGCCTCCAGGCAGGGTCCTGGCTCCAGGACAGGGGTGTCCAGTCCTGCTCCTGCAGGGTCAGTCAGTGTGTCTGTAGGTCTTCACTCCTTCATGAGCCAATCAGAGCCTCCAGGCAGGGTCCTGGCTCTAGGACAGGGGTGTCCAGTATTTGAAAGCCTGCTGCCATACTGACCTCCTTTATTCTTAAAATTTGGAACATTTATCGAATATACTTCCTTGCTGCTAAAATCCCAGTGAAGTCCTGTAACATTGTAGTCTTTTAATATAATAAAATACAGTTATAGTCAATTTTATTTACGTCATAAGTATGTATATATAGTGACTCCAGAAACAGCAGCTCGTGGATGAGGCCTGGTGGAGGATTGTCATGGCCTGGACATTAACCCCCTCCTCTGGGACCGCCCCACTCGTCTGGACTGATGAGTCCCTGATGAAGGAGCAGCAGAGTGAGCTGTGATCTCCACAGAGACAGGCTGTCTGCTTATGCAGAAGAAAGTGCTTCCTTCCTTAGTGGGCAGAGTTTCACCGTTCAGCATGACAGCGACACAGAACATGAGGCCAGTCCAGCCCAGGAGTTCATCAGGAGAGACTGGAGGAAAATACAGTTGTGCAGCATCTTACTGTCTTACTTGAACTGAGGAGAACTGAAGGCGACTAACAGGTCATTATATTAATTAATTTAACATAAACATTACAGCAATTAATAATAAAGGAAATATATAGAGAAAGGAAGAAGTGTTTTACAGATAACAATGTTACAGGTTTGTCCTGATATGCACTGTATTGACTAATGTTCTCAGAGCAGGTGGATAGTCTCCTTCTCCTGTCTGTCTCTTCCCCAGGAGCTGTAGAGACCAGCGCTCTCCCTGACACTGGGGACAGGGCTCCACTGAGCTGCAGCACTGTGAGCAGGAGTGGGGCTCCAGTCTGAGGCAGGACACAGAGCCCACAGCTCCTGAAGACAGACAGGGGCTCCCTGAGCAGCACAGGACCAGACAGAGTGAGGAGGAGCTCAGAGGACCAGAGCCTGTCCACATGGCAGAGCCAGAGACAGGCTGTGTTACACAAGGACTCAGTGCGTCAGGGTGTGCTCTGTGTGTGAAGGGTGAGCTGGGAACTCAGGATGCAGTAGGATGTGGTTGTGTTGAACACAAACTCCAGATACTGGAATCTAAGAGTTTTAAAACAGAACCTCAGTGTGATACACAAGGATCTGATGCTTTAGAAACTCATGAATCCTGTTCAGATGTTGTGTCTCCCAGAGTGAAGAATGAAAGTGATCTGGACTCCAGCTACACTGCAGATCTGTCCAGGATTCAGTCCCTCAGCACTGCAGCACTGGAGTCCCATCAGGAGTCTGACCAGATTAAAACACAGACTGAGGAACCACTGAGCATCTGTGCAGGAACTGTCGAGAATCGGGAAGAGAATCACACAGGAGAGAAACGATACTGCTGTGAACAGTGTGGGAAGAGTTTCACCCAAGCAGGAGCACTTAAACGTCATGAACAGATTCACACAAGAGAGAGACCGTACTGCTGTGAACAGTGTGGGAAGAGCTTCATTGAAGCAGGAGCCCTTAAATGTCACAGACGCATTCACACAGGAGAGAGACCATACTGGTGTAAACTGTGTGGGAAGAGTTTCAGTCAGGCAGCAAATCTGAAGAATCATGAACAAATTCACAAAGGAGAGAGACCGTATTGCTGTGAACAGTGTGGAAAGAGTTTCAGTCATTCAGGAGACCTCAAGACACATGAACGGATTCACACAGGAGAGAGACCGTACTGCTGTGAACAGTGTGGGAAGAGTTTCAGTCAGGCAGCAAATCTCAAGAATCATGAGCGGATTCATACAGGCGAGAGACCGTACTGCTGTGAACAGTGTGGGAAGAGTTTCACCCAAGCAGGAGCCCTTAAACGTCATGAACAGATTCACACCAGAGAGAGACCGTACTGCTGTGAACAGTGTGGGAAGAGCTTCATTGAGGCAGGAGCCCTGAAATGTCACAAACGGATTCACACAGGAGAGAGACCGTACTGCTGTGAACAGTGTGGGAAGAGTTTTAGTTCGGCAGCAAATCTCAAGATTCATGACCGGATTCATACGGGGGAGAGACCGTACTGCTGTAAACAGTGCGGAAAAAGTTTCAGTTTGGCAGCAAATCTCAGGATTCATGAACGGATTCACACGGGAGAGAGACCCTACTGTTGTAAACGGTGTGGGAAGAGTTTCAAGCAGGCAGCAAATCTTATGCGTCACGAACGGATCCACACGGGAGAGAGACCGTACTGCTGTGAGCACTGTGGGAAGAGTTTCACCCAGGCAGCAAATCTCAGGATTCATGAACGGATTCACACAGGAGAGAAGCCGTACTGCTGTGAGCACTGTGGGAAGAGCTTCCACCAGGTAGGGGCGCTCCAAAGTCATAAACGGAATCATACAGCAGAGAAACCACTGTAGAAGAAAAGCATCTTATCTGAATAACAATCTTCCACTCTGAGACGCCATGTAGCTGTCTTCATTCCGAACCACCACATGAAGTATAAGGCAGATGGGCTCAGTTGAGTCTTTTCCTCGTCTCTTTCTGCCAAGACCATTCTCACCAAGAATGTTGTGCAGCTGATCTTTAAGTATATAACATCTTTTTTCACGTTATAATTCTCGGGAGTTGAACTATTATTTCAAATACAAGTTTGAGTTCATGATCATAAATGCATATTTACTTGAGAATTTGAATGTGATGTAATTGTATGAGTTTATCTGAGCCAGACCAGAACAAGATATAACCATGAGACTCCTGACTTTACTTCTTCTCTTCCCCGAAAGAGTGGTCTGAGTTTTGTATCACAGCAGATGATTCACAGATATATTCTATTACTTGTTGGTTTCTTATGCATGGTCTGATGTTGTATCAATAAATTGTTTATTATATATTTAGAATGGGTGTGTGAGTTGGATGGACACAAACTAGTTACAGTTCCGGCCTGAGCTATACAATCTATAATGTTTGCTGTTCACGCCTTGAAAGTTCACATCTCGGAAAACCTCCAATCACCGGGCAGTGTTTACCTGCTTGCAGGTGGGTTGAGAGATGGACAAACACAGTTGATGAAAGGGATTGTATAGTTTATTCTGGTTTGTTAACTTCATTACATCATTAGAATCTTCACAGAAACACAGAGTAAAAATGAGAGACGCCAGACGGGAGATCAGTAGAGTAAAACAGAATGAAGATGGTGAGACAGGGAGGACAGAGAGAAAAGAAAGACCATCACCACCACCCTCTGCGCTTGTGCCTGTGAGAGCACCTTGTTCTCATCGTCTAGGACACCGGATTCAGGCGGAAAACATACAAACTTACTTGTGCAGCAGAAGGTAGGATGTGAAGAGTTGTACTAATTTAATATTTTTTTACAACTTAACAAAGGAATTCATGTTTGTTTTCCTCTCTGCTTTTTCTGTACTCAAACATCTGATGTTAAGAGTTATCACTTTCACTAACAGACACACACGATCTGGGGTTTTATTCCAATCAGGGGATCAAATCTGACACCGCCGCCAAACAGTGATCAGACTATCTTAAATAAATCCATGCTTTCTCAGATTTACAGAGTTCCTGTACTGGGATTAGTGAATTAGATATAATGGGCACAAATTTTAAAATACACACTTAGCTGTAGGACATATGTCTACTTGTTACCAACACACGTGTGTCCGAGACTTTTTACAGCACTCACAGTGCTGCAGCTCAGTGGAGCCCTGTCCCCAGTGTCAGGGAGAGTGCTGGTCTCTACAGCTCCTGGGGGAGAGACACACAGGAGAAGAGACTTTAATAACCGCTCTGATCAGACTGGAGCCCTGTCCCCAGTGTCAGGGAGAGCGCTGGTCTCTACAGCTCCTGGGGGAGAGACACACAGGAGAAGAGACTTTAATAACAGCTCTGATCAGACTGGAGCCCTGTCCCCAGTGTCAGGGAGAGCGCTGGTCTCTGCAGCTCCTGGGGAAGAGACGCACAGAAGGAGACATTATCCACCTGCTCTGAGAATGAACAATTTTTTCTGTAAAATATTTCTCAATGTTTAACTTTCATAACCAGATTTTATTTAACTTAGTCAAACTTTCTTTACCACATTTATCTCAATAAAGATATTTTCAGATGTCTTAGTGTCTGTATTATTGATGTTTAATACAATGCCCTACTAATCTCAGGACACATTCAATGTAAGTTAGTATTTGTTAGACTTTTTCTTTCAATTAGAAAATGTATGAAATATATGACCAAAAGAGTTTAGCAGATTCTTCTTACACTGAACACAATAATTAAAAAGATTTGGGCCCCAGACACAGGAGCAGGCTGACAGTCCAGGGGACGAGACAGAAACAACAGGACACTGTTCTCTCTTCACTCCCACTGCAGGGGGCTCAATATAAACAGCTCTGAAGCATGAAGACACTAATAACCAGAACTACCGCAAACCGGAGCTCGGACTGCTTCTTTCATCTCTGTTTAATCTATAAAACGCCGTACAGGAGAAATTTCTAAATCGTTTAAAATATCCGGAATTTCCCCCTTATTCTTTTAACCTTTGGGGTCTCAGTTTGATATCGCGTTTGTAGAATTACTGACGGACACGAGCGTCTCCAGCGCACTTCCGGCTTCCGGTGAGCTCTTTATGGTAACCATAGTAACGGGCGCTGATCGGGAAGAAGATCACGCCCCCTTCCCTCCAGCTCCTCCGGTACTGAGGCGAGTAGTACAAGCGATTTTCTCGTAATAGTTTGAAAGGAATAATACTACTTTACTAGTATAAGTAAACCATAAAGGTTAATGATAAGACGATTTATAAATGTAAGAATATGATTTATTTGCTTAAATACTTGTTTTATCCGGATATAGACCATTAACCTTTTGTTTTTATCCGGATATATTTAATGAAGGAGTTAGCGGACAGGTTTGTGTGTGACGCAGGAAGACTTGTGGAACAGCTGCTGCCTTAGAAACAATGTTAAAGAAACTTTTCCTGGACTTTATTCTGTTAAACTAGCACTTTCTAACTGAAACGAGAACAGGATGATGTGTGTGTTCTGTAAGGCTGGAAAAGACACTCGGGACGATTTGCAGAACTTGATGTTTAAGTGTGAATGTTACATTTAAGTAGTTTGACATTGTCACCCAGTGCAAGGTGCCAGATGGAAAAGGAGCATTTATTTGTAATTCAGCTGTCAGTCATACTGGGCAGATACGGTCTAGTGCTTCTCTGTCTTTTAATGCGTGCAAGGTGGGAATGCAAAATTACTTAAACTCCATTAAAAACATGAAAAATTACAAGGCAAAAAATACATCTGATGTACATTAAGACGGTAACTTCTTGTGTTGAGATTTGTAATGGCCTCTGGAGTGGATCGGTCTGTGCTTCACTGTTCACTGGTCTCATACCAAACAAGACATAATATCTAATATCTAAAGGCAGTGTATAATATCTAGATGTGAAATGAATAAAAATGAATAAAAAATACAGGTAAAATGAATCATTGCTTTTTATAACGCTAGTAAAGCATTAAAAAGTGAAAGTGATAACTCTTATCATCAGATGTTTCAGTACAGAAAAAGCAGAGAGGAAAACAAACATGAATTCCCCTTTGTTAAGTTGTAAAAAAACATTAAATTAGTACAGCTCTTCACATCCTACCTTCTTCTGCACAAGTAAGTTTGTGTGTTTTCCGCCTGAATCCGGTGTCCTAGACGATGAGAACAAGGTGCTCTCACAGGCACAAGCGCAGAGGGTGGTGGTGATGGTCTTTCTCATCTCTCTGTCCTCCCTGTCTCACCATCTTCATTCTGTTTTACTCTACTGATCTCCCGTCTGGCGTCTCTCATTTTCACACTGTGTTTCTGTAAAGATTCTAATGATGTAATGAAGTTAACACACCAGAATAAACTATACAATCCCTTTCATCAACTGTGTTTGTCCTTCTCTCAACCCACCTGCAAGCAGGTAAACACTGCCCAGTGATTGGAGGTTTTCCGAGATGTGAACTTCCAAGGCGTGAACAGCAAACGTTACAGGTCGTCTAGCTCACACCCGATCAGTAGTGATTTATATGGTGTCTGTCCATCCATCTCCTATCCACTTCCTCCAATTCTGGGTGGCATGGGAGCAGTAAGATAGAATCAATGAGTTGCAGGTCATAGTTGCTGTAAGTCCCTGCTCAACCTCATACTGAGAGCTGGATCCTTCCCTGAGGCCTGGAATCAGAGATTGATCACCCCCATCTTTAAGAGTGAAGACAGACTTAACCCTAATACCTACCAGGGCCCCTGTACGAACAGGAACCGGGGGGAAGATATTCTGTAGCATCATGAATACCCCAATACTGGCTTTCCTTAGCAAGCAAAGAGTCCAGAGTAAAAGTCAGAGCAGCTTCCTACTAAACCACTACACATCCACCCACACTTATAAACAAACATGTCCACCACAAATATAGAGAAAAATTATTTGCCTGCTTTATTGATGTCAAAAAAGCATTTGTCTCAATTTGGCACAAAGGACCGTCTTACAAACTTCATCAAAGTGATATAGAAGGTGTAATTAGGTCCACGTACTTGGAGAACTGGTGTGCAGAGAAATTCGGAAACAACAGGACATCGTTCTTCACTCAGGATAGTGCAGGGAGACTGGGCTTAGGCTGCACAATATATCAGTGAGACTGGCAGCACCACAATACACATCACAACAAAACATGCATAAGAAACCAACAAGTATCAGAGTATTTGTGAACTGATCTGCTGCGACACGAAAGGTTTATCGTTTACTCCGAGATGAGACAGAGGAGAGGTAGAGCCAGAGTTGGAAAATCTCCACTCTAACGAGTTCTTTTCCAGCTCAGAGGGTTTTATCAGTCTCAGATAATTACATCGCATTCAATTCCTCAGATACAAGTAAATACGCATGTCCTACTGAGAACGATCAATCGTGTTTGGAATAACGGTTCAAGCCCAGAGATTTTGAACACGAAAAAAAAGTTTCATACTCAAAAGATCTGCTGTCCAAATGTTCTTGGTTATTTAAAACTCCCCTCCGAGAAGACAGAGCTGGGCCAGTCTGTTGTCAGCTGCGTGCTCTGTGCTGGGAGTATCCCAGTGCAGAGAGAGAGAGACTCTCTTCTGAGCAGAATTCTTCTGCTTTTTCACAGAAGCCTAAGCTGCTTGATTCGAGGACGCATAAAGACGTCTAATAATCATGAAAACACTTATATTCTAAGTGAAATAATATGCCCGGAACCACTACAATGGTTCGTCCCCTGCATGAACCCGTTCGTGACGCTTGAGGGCTCCGGCGTGTTTGAAACTCTTGCCACACCGTTCACACGAATTGGGTTTCACTCTGGTGTGAATCCGTTCGTGATATTTCAGGGCGCCGGCCTGATTGAAGCTCTTCCCACAGTGCTCGCACCAGTACGGTCTCTCTCCCGTGTGGATCCGCTCGTGAGTCTTGAGGTCTCCCGAGCGGTGGAAACTCTTCCCGCACTGTTCGCAGCGGTACGGTCTCTCTCCGGCGTGAATCCGTTCGTGAATCTTGAGATGTGCGGCCAAGCTAAAAGTTTTTCCACACTGCTCACAGCAGAACGGTCTCTCTCCCGTGTGCAGCTGTTCGTGACGTTTGAGGGACCCTAAAACACTGAAGCTCTTCCCACACTGTTCACAGCTGTACGGTCTCTCTCCCGTGTGAATCCGTTTATGACTTCTGAGTTTGCCTGAACGTTTGAAGCTCTTCCCACACTGCTCACAGCAGTACGGTCTCTCTCCCGTGTGAGTCCGTGCATGCATCTTGAGATGTGCAGCCAAACTGAAGCTCTTCCCACACTGATGGCAGCAGTACGGTCTCTCTCCTGTGTGGATCAGTTCATGACACTTCAGGGTTTCTGCCACACTGAAACTCTTGCCACACTGTTGACAGCAGTAAGGTTTCTCTCCAGTGTGAGTCCGTTTATGACGTTTGAGGGCTCCTACCTGCTTGAAGCTCTTCCCACACTGTTCACAGCAGTACGGTCTCTCTCCTGCATGAATCCGTTCATGAATCTTGAGATTGGTTGCAAAACTGAAACTCTTCCCACACTGTTGACAGCAGTAAGGTTTCTCTCCCGTGTGAATCCTCTCGTGACGTTTGAGGGCTCCTGCCTGGTTGAAACTTTTCCCACACTGTTCACAGCAATACGGTCTCTCTCCTGTGTGGATCCTCTCATGACGTTTCAGGGCCCCAGCCACACTGAAACTCTTCCCACAGTGCTCACAGCAGTACGGTCTCTCTCCTGTGTGGATCCGTTCGTGACTTCTGAGGGCTGCTGATTGGCTGAAGCTCTTCCCACAGTACTCACAACTGAACTGTCTCTCTGCTGTGTGAATTCTTTCATTATTCTTAACTACTCTTTCTTGATTGTTCATATTTCCTCTGGTATCTTTTATAGTCTGGTCAGACTCCTGATGGGACTCAGTGTCCAGTGCTGCAGAGCTGAGGGACTGGATCCTGGACAGATCTGCAGTGCAGCTGGAGTCCAGATCACTTTCACTTTTCACACTGGCAGAGAGAACATCTGAACAGGATTCATGAGATTCTTGAAGATCAAGTCCTTGTGTCTCACACTGAGGTTCTGTTTTAAAACTCTCAGATTCCAGTATCTGGAGTTTGTGTTCAACACAACCACATCCTACTGCATCCTGAGTTCCCAGCTCACCCTTCACACACAGAGCACACCCTGACGCACTGAGTCCTTGTGTAACACAGCCTGTCTCTGGCTCTGCCATGTGGACAGACTCTGGTCCTCTGAGCTCCTCCTCACTCTGTTCTGTCCTGTGCTGCTCAGGGAGCCCCTGTCTGTCTTCAGGAGCTGTGGGCTCTGTGTCCTGCCTCAGACTGGAGCCCCACTCCTGCTCACAGTGCTGCAGCTCAGTGGAGCCCTGTCCCCAGTGTCAGGGAGAGCGCTGGTCTCTACAGCTCCTGGGGGAGAGACACACAGGAGAAGGAGACATTATCCATCTGCTCTGAGAATGACATTAGTTCACGCAGTGTATATCAGGACAACTATATAACATGTTATCTGCAAAATATTTATTCCTTTCTCTCCATATAACTTTCTTAACCACATTTCCCTTATCTCCATCAAACGTCCTTAACCATGTTTATCTCAATACACTGTTGGCAGATCTATGTTAAATGACATTATGAAACACACTGCTGAACAGTGAAACTCTGCCCACTAAGGAAGGAAGCACTTTCTTCTGCATAAGCAGACGGCCTGTCTCTGTGGAGATCACAGCTCACTCTGCTGCTCCTTCATCAGGGACTCATCAGTCCAGACGAGTGGGCCGGTCCCAGAGGAGGGGGTTCATGTCCAGGCCATGACACTCCTCCACCAGGCCTCACCCACGAGCTGCTGTTTCTGGGGTCACTGCAGGTCCTTCCTCCCTCCACACCCTGACCTCTCCTTCACTCTGCTGCAGGCTTGTCCTGCTCTCATCTGTCAATAGATCTGGGCTCCCAAACTCTCCTGGCTCGTCTTGTGCTTCTGAGAAAACTCTGAAGCATGGGGGAGGTGATGTTAAAGGCAGCTTTACTAGACTCTAATTATAAAATACCTAATAAATTACAGGTGTAACACGTTTAACTATAACTATCAAGCACTGTTCACTATAATACATTAAAAACACAAAAAGCAAATGAGAAAAGATCTTAGTTTAGTATTAAATAGAAAAAAATGTAAAAAACTACACTACTGCAGGACTTAGTATTTAGTATAAACAGTTTGGTTTTGATCATTATCACAATAACAATATCTGATAATAGTTTAATTCTGTCACGATTCACTCACACAGACCCGGCGATCTCGCAGTTAAATCTGGATCTGATCTCTTCCAGCGGACCTGTCCCGACCGCAGGAGCAGGCTGACAGTCCAGGGGACGAGACAGAAACAACAGGACACTGTTCTCTCTTCACTCCCACTGCAGGGGGCTCAATATAAACAGCTCTGAAGCATGAAGACACTAATAACACCTCTCTGTGCTCGTCACTGGACTCGCTGGGACTCCCCTCTTACTGAAGGAAACTGTTTTGTGGGGGAAACCGAACCAGAACCACCGCAAACCGGAGCTCGGGCTGCTTCAATCATCTCTGTTTAATCTATAAAACGCCGCACAAGAGAAATTTTTTAATCTTTTAAAATATCCGGAATTTCCCCCTTATTCTTTCAGGTTGATATCGTGTTTGTAGAATTACTGACGGACACAAACATCTCCAGCGCACTTCCGGCTTCCGGTGAGCGCTTTATGGTAACCATAGTAACGGGCGCTGAGCGGGTCCGGGTCCGGGTGGGCACTGTGCGCCCAGCGGAACCACAGTCCCAGCAGGATCAACACCTGCACCCTGTGCTCAGGGCGAGAGGACACAGCGCAGACAGCGGGCTCATCAAGTCCCACATCTGGGGAGCAGCCCGCAGGCTGCGGTCAGAAATGAGCTCCGATGTCAACAGACGGACTCAGACTCAGTGTGACTCACCGGCCCAGCAGGGACCCGCTCAGGGCGGCTCAGGGCGGCTCAGGGAGTCCGGTTCTCCTGATGGAGGGACACTTGTTCTTCCAGCGGGACGGACCTGCAGACACGCGCAGCCCCACTGGCGCGAGCTCGAACCTTTGTGCTCCAAACAGCTCGAGACCGGAAATCCCGCCCCGAGAAGAGAGGAGACCCCGCCCCCTTCCTGTACAGTTTGGGAAATACAACTCAGTCCTACACGCTCATACACATCTTCTCGTGTATTTGCATGAAAAGATGTTTTACAGCTGTAAGCAGGTGTTTTGTTTAACCGCCTAGTTTATATCGATTGATCCCGGATATCTACTGTAAAATGGTTGTTATTGTCCGGATTTGTTTTAAATACGTTTTTATTTAAACACCAGAAATACTAAAAAGGAGACAGAATATTGAAGTAGCCGGATAGGCTTGTGAAGGACGAGAGAGCCGGGAGGAACTCCCAGTAGATACTGCCTTACAACCAAGGATGAAGCAATAACATTTAAAACTGTTGCTCGGTTTTATCGTGTTAAAATAACACTTTCTAGATTTAAACATAAACAAGATTATTTGTGTGTCCTATAGGGCTGGAAAGAAATTCTGACAAGTTTGTTTGTGGTTTTTATTTATAGGTATTTTGGGTCGACTTTCAAAACTTGAAGCCTTTAAGTGTGAATATTAGATTTAAGGACCTTGATGTTATATTAGACTTTGTAAGATAGAATGAGAAAAAATAACATTTCTTCCTAGATCATCTGTTAGTAAAACTGGGTCAATATCACATTCGTAAAATGATTCTCCCTTCTTTCGAGAGGAAATGGGAGTATTAATTAATCTCTTGATAAAAAGTTGAGGTTATAAATAATGAAAATACCAACATGCAATGCATGGAAATTATGTCATAAAAAAGTAAATTTATTTTAAGAGAAATGCTTCATCAACCTATGTATTAATCACAATTTAAAGCTGTAACATACAGATAAAACATCCCCTGTGTCAAAAACACCCACAAGTTTTCTGTTTTATTTTTGGAACAAGTAAAGGTTTGTTCCACGCTGAAAAGAGAAGAAAGGAAACACAACGTTTTGGCTGTGGACCCTTCTTCTTCAGCCTTCTCTGGCTTTGAAAAAATGAGATTAGGGCACATTTTATTTTAAGTTCCCTTTAGTGCTTTTCTGTGATTTTGTTAAGGGAAGCTCTGCCTGGGGCACTGCAGCGTCTTTGAAAAGACAATCGCTCCACCTCTCCGAGACGCTCTGCCAGACGGAATCTCCTCTTACACCGTCCACACCAGTACGGTTTCTATCCTGTGTGAATCCGTTCACGACTGGGAGCTCGGCCTGAACTCTCAGTCCTCTTCCCAAACCGCCTGTGGCGGTATCGTCGATTTCACGTGTGGATCCGTTCGTGACCCTTGAGGTGCACTGCCTGAGTGAAACTCTTCCCACACTGTTTGCAACGGTACGGTTTCTGTCCCGTGTGAATCAGTTCGTGGCGCTTCAGGTGCGCGGCTCGATTGAAGCTCTTCCCACACTGCTCACAGCAGTGCGGTCTCTCACCCGTGTGAGTCCGTTCGTGACCCTTCAGATCTCCTGCCCGGTTAAAACTCTTCCCACACTGTTCACAGCAGTAGGGCCTCTCTCCTGTGTGGATCAGTTCATGGCGCTTGAAGTCGACCGCCCGGATGAAACTCTTCCCACAGTGTTTGCAGGAGTGCAGTCTCTCTCCGGTGTGGATCCGTTCGTGAGCCCTGAGGGCTCCTGCCTGGCTGAAACTCTTCCCACAGTGCTCACAGCAGTACGGTCTCTCTCCCGTATGAATATTCTCATGACGATGGAGTTCTCCCAACCGGGCAAATCTCTTCCCACAGTACCTGCAGAAGTGTGGCCTCTCTCCTCTGTGAATCCGTTCATGATACTTGAGGTCTCCTACCCTGATAAAGCTCTTCCCACACTGCTGACAGCTGTGTGGTCTCTCTCCTGTGTGAATGAGTTTATGACGGTCCAGTTGTCCTGGCAGAATATAACTCTTCCCACAGTGCTCACAGCAGTACGGTCTCTCTCCTGTGTGAATCTGTTCATGACTCTTGAGATGTGCCACCCGGTTGAAACTCTTCCCACAGTGCTCACAGCAGTATGGTTTCTCTCCCGTGTGAATCCGTTCGTGACGTTTCAGGTCTCCAGCTTTAATGAAACTCTTCCCACAGTGTCCACAGCAAAAAGGTCTCTCTCCCGTGTGAATCCGTTCGTGACTCTTGAGGTCTCCCGACTGCTTAAAACTCATCCCACAGTGTTCACAGCAGTACGGTCTCTCACCTGTGTGAATCCGTTCATGAGTCTTGAGGTCTCTTGCCTGGTTGAATCTCTTCCCACAGTGTTCACAGCAGTACGGTCTCTCTCCTGTATGAATCCGTTCATGACTCTTAAGCTGTGCTGAAACATTGAAAGTCTTCCCACAGTGTTTGCAGCAGTAAACTCTCCCGCCAATGTGAATCTGTTCATGAAGCTTGAGTTTTTCTGGCTGGTTGAAACTCTTCTCACACTGTTCACAGCAGTACGGTCTCTCTCCTGTGTGAATCTGTTCAAGATTCTCTCCTTTTCCTGTTTGGATGTTCATTACTCCAGTGGTTTCTGTTTTAATCTGGTCAGACTCCTGATGGGACTCAGTGTCCAGTGCTGCAGAGCTGAGGGACTGAATCCTGGACAGATCTGCAGTGTAGCTGGAGTCCAGATCACTTTCACTCTTCACTCTGGGAGACACAACATCTGAACAGGATTCATGAGATTCTGGAACATCAAATCCTTGAGGTTCTATTTTAAAACTCTTAGATTCCAGTATCTGGAGTTTGTGTTCAACACAACCACATCCTACTGCATCCTGAGTTCCCAGCTCACCCTTCACACACAGAGCACACCCTGACGCACTGAGTCCTTGTGTAACACAGCCTGTCTCTGGCTCTGCCATGTGGACAGACTCTGGTCCTCTGAGCTCCTCCTCACTCTGTCTGGTCCTGTGCTGCTCAGGGAGCCCCTGTCTGTCTTCAGGAGCTGTGGGCTCTGTGTCCTGCCTCAGACTGGAGCCCCACTCCTGCTCACAGTGCTGCAGCTCAGTGGAGCCCTGTCCCCAGTGTCAGGGAGAGCGCTGGTCTCTACAGCTCCTGGGGGAGAGACACACAGGAGAAGGAGACTTTATCCACTTGCTCTGAGAACAGACATTTTTGTCTGTAAAATATTTCTCTCTTGCTGTTTAACTTTCATAACCAGATTTTATTTAACTTAGTCAAACTTTCTTTACCACATTTACCTCAATAAAGATATTTTCAGATGTGTTAGTGTCTGTATTATTTACGTTAAATTAATACAATGCCCTACTAATCTCAGGACACATTCAATGTACAAGTTAGTATTTGTAAACAAAATCTTCAAGAAGAAAATGTATGAAACGTGACCAAAGGAGCTTAGCAGAGTCTTCTTACACTGAACACAATTATTAAAAAGATTTGGGTCCCAGACACAGGAGCAGGCTGACAGTCCAGGGGACGAGACAGAAACAACAGGACACTGTTCTCTCTTCACTCCCACTGCAGGGGGCTCAATATAAACAGCTCTGAAGCATGATGACACTAATAACACCTCTCTGTGCTCGTCACTGGACTCGCTGGGACTCCACAGGACTCGGGTCCGCTGGAAGACGAGCCGGACTCCACTCCGCTCCTCTCACTGAGGGAAACGGACCCGAGACCATGGAGATATGGACCCAAGTCCGATTCGAAAAATTCTGTTTTTTGATTAACTGGACCCGAACAGCGGAGATCAGACTGTGGGCCTTCACCGCGTCACAGTAAACAGTTACACGAGAAATTATTAAACGTCTTTTAATGTTAACTGTTACTTAACTATTCTTTAATCGTAAAAAATAAATGTCAATGCGAAATGGTTCTTGTACAAATCTCTACCGCTATAACCATCTCCAGCGCACTTCCGGCTTCCGGTGAGCGCTTTATGGTAACCATAGTAACGCGCGCTGAGCGGGTCCGGGTCCGGGTGGGCACTGTGCGCCCAGCGGAACCACAGTCCCAGCAGGATCAACACCTGCACCCTGTGCTCAGGGCGAGAGGACACAGCGCAGACAGCGGGCTCATCAAGTCCCACATCTGGGGAGCAGCCCGCAGGCTGCGGTCAGAAATGAGCTCCGATGTCAACAGACGGACTCAGACTCAGTGTGACTCACCGGCCCAGCAGGGACCCGCTCAGGGCGGCTCAGGGAGTCCGGTTCTCCTGATGGAGGGACACTTGTTCTTCCAGCGGGACGGACCTGCAGGCGAGACCCTGCACAGCGCAGCGCCACTGGCGCGAGACAGGAAGTCCCTCCCCGAGAGGAGAGAAGACCACGCCCCCTTCCTCTTTCTGCGCTGAGGCGATTAAGTGATAGAAGTAATAATAATAATAATAATTGCTTACACTTATACAGCGCTTTTCTGGACACTCCACTCAAAGCGCTTTACAGGTAATGGGGACTCCCCTCCACCACCACCAGTGTGCAGCCCCACCTGGATGATGTGACGGCAGCCATAGTGCGCCAGAACGCTCCCCACACACCAGCTCTCAGTGGGGAGGAGAGCAGAGTGATGAAGCCAATTCATAGAGGGGGATTATTAGGAGGCCATGATTAGTAAGGGCCAATTGGAAATTTGGCCAGGACACCGGGGTTACACCCCTACTCTTTTCGAGAAACGCCCTGGGATTTTTAATGACCACAGAGAGTCAGGACCTCGGTTTTTACGTCTCATCCGAAGGACGGCGCCTGTTTACAGTATAGTGTCCCCATCACTATACTGGGGCATTAGGACCCACACAGACCGCAGGGTGAGCGCCCCCTGCTGGCTCCACTAGTAATTTACAATATGTAAAATATATAAGTACACGGGAATATTTCTGATTTATTTGGCTTAGCCGCTTGTATTATATCGAGTTTTCCTAGATACATAATGTGAAGGTTTCATATTTGCCCGGGGATATTTAGTAAAGGAATTAGCCGGACACAGGAGATCTTATATTACAGATAGTGCCTTATAATCAAGGCTATAGAAATAACATTTAAAATTGTTCATAAGTCTTCATTTACATCAAGACTGTGTGACAGTTTCCAGTACTTCTGGTCGAAAGAAGTTACTCCCTTAGAAGCTGGATACCATATTGCTCTCGTTTACAGCGCTGGTGGTGCCGATATACAAGACGCTCATGTGTTGCTAACCCGTGTAATTCACCGGTCTTTATGCGGGAAGTCTGTAATACATGCAGTCATGATGAGACACACATGCTTATTGGGCTCAATTCAGAGCCATAAAAATGTAGGACAGGACCTCAACATGTGTCTTTTACTGTAAGAGATATCCATCGGTGTTGCACTTTAATGGACAAAAAGCATCAAAACCATCAATGACTTCAATATGTCTGGGACATTTGGATATACTAGTGTGTTCAATGAGTACATCTGGTCAGAAATGCTACTTTCTGCTAATGAGTAAAATTGCTCTAAAAAATCAAATGTTATTTCCATTTGCAAAGACTCTAGCTGAATTGGAGCACGTCTCAGATTGCGAACCACACATTTTAGTCTCTTGCACTCTCAGTGTGTGTGTGGATAGTCTTCACAACCAACCCCAAGCTCAGTGAACACCAATCACTGATGGTCTTCAGACTATTTTAATTACAGATAGTACTTTTTAATAAGGACGGTATCCTCAATCCTACACACCTACAATATAATCTAACATAACTGTGTTCTCCCTCTCTTGTGTGATTTAATATCACCAGTGCTTCAGACTGCCTGAAAATCTAACCACTGGCGCTGCTTGGTTCTGAGGACAGTCCAGGGGACGAGACAGAGACAACAGGACACTGTTCTCTCTTCACTCCCACTGCAGGGGGCTCAATATAAACAGCTCTGAAGCATGAAGACACTAATAACACCTCTCTGTGCTCGTCACTGGACTCGCTGGGACTCCACAGGACTCGGGTCAGCTGGAAGACGAGCCGGACTCCACTCCGCTCCTCTCACTGAGGGAAACGGACCCGAGACCTCAGAAACACGGACCGGGTCCGGCTCGAAATGTTCTGTTATTCTGGGGACACCGGACCCGAACAGCCCAGATTAGACTGTGCTTGAGGCGACTGACAGAGATCTGATCTGTTTAAACAGAGCTTCTCTCGCGCGCTGATCGGCGGGACCCCAGCGGGTTCGGGTCCGGGTGGGCACTGTGCGCCCAGCGGAACCACAGTCCCAGCAGGATCAACACCTGCACCCTGTGCTCAGGGCGAGAGGACACAGCGCAGACAGCGGGCTCATCAAGTCCCACATCTGGGGAGCAGCCCGCAGGCTGCGGTCAGAAATGAGCTCCGATGTCAACAGACGGACTCAGACTCAGTGTGACTCACCGGCCCAGCAGGGACCCGCTCAGGGCGGCTCAGGGAGTCCGGTTCTCCTGATGGAGGGACACTTGTTCTTCCAGCGGGACGGACCAGCAGGCGAGACCCTGCACAGCGCGGACACGCTGGTCTATATTGTTTGTCAGCGGAGAAAATAGGGGGGGGAGACAGACGGAGGAGAGATCGGGGTCGTCAGCCTGGGAAGAAACTCTTGGAAAAACAGAATTGATTAAAAGGTCAAATGCGTTTTTTTTGTTTCTGCTTTGGCAAAATATAACTTGGCGTGGCCAAAAGTGGTCAAACGCAGCAGGTGCAGTTTCCATATCCATTGCAATTCCCTTGTTGTGATGTCATTTGTGATGTCATTTTCTATTTAATCTGTTACGTCATTTGTCATGCCAGTCAGTCGAAATGTTGTGACATAGTTGTGTGGTGCATCATTCGTGTTCCTTGCCCCGTTATCGTTACGGTCATAAAACGTGTCTCAAGAAACCACAGTTCTCAGGAGCTGAAAAGCAAGGAAGGAGCTGAGGTGTTTACTGTGTTATACCGAGTCTGAGGCGCTTTGAACACAGGAGTGTCTGTGTTTTACCCCCCATTAATCAGGGTCTGGGAAAATGCTTGAGGGATATCACCAGTCGAGAAATAAGAGGATAATACAGGCAGGAAGGAGAGAAGAGAAAGCAGACAGAGGGACACGGGTCAAGAGGAGGTCCACCTGCCAATCAACCTTTTCAGACCCGATCTGAGTTGAGAACTTGAGTCTTGTTACAGCTGGACCCTCTGCTGTTGCTTTTTAGGAAACTCTGGTTTCCTGTATAGGCGATCCCTAGGTGAAAAACAGTCTCTCCTGGTGGGCGGATGTGTTTTTTTGGAATAGGGAGACAGGTGCCCATTCATTTTGTTGCATCCAAACTTATAGAGAGAATTAATTGTAGGTCATGTTCCGTTTATTTTAGAAGGCAGGTTTGTCTCTATTTTTAGCCTGGTTGGCGTTACACAGGATTTGAACGCTTGGCAGCAGCCTGGGCTGACTTCTGGTTGTTCAGAGTGTAGGCTTCCGAGATGCTTTGTTGGTAAATAGGGTATGTGATTTATTTGTGTTGTGCGTTGTGTAGTCTGTGTCACTGGCATCATTCATATTTAACCCAGTGTGCCTGTTTTATGGCTTTTGTTTCACCCAAGCTTCGTCAAAGTGAATAAATAGCTCAGGTGACTGCAATTATACCAATTGCTCAGGTGTATTCTTGGCTAAATCTTTATAAGTCAGAGGTTATGGTGATTTCATTTCCTTTTTGGTTCAACCGCTCAGCCTATTCCTGCTATTTCTGGTAATTCTCTACCTCCGTAACCCCCTATTTGCACAATGATTTTTTTGGTGTTTAAGTAATATTGCATTTACACCTCAGAAGCATTCCTCATAAAGGTGAATAATATCTATCCAGCAGTACCGACAGATGACTGTCCCCGTCCCTTCTAAAATCGAATGACTGCGCTAAAGATTTGGATACATTGGAGAGAGAAATAGCAGCAGAAGTCTGGAGAACCGAGGGTGAAGAGGTTGGGGTTTTATTTAGTATTGATTCATTACACGAAACGTATAAGGAACGTATTCAAAATCTACAGCACAGAGCTTCGAAGTGACGTTACTGATCTTCAGGACGGAGTGCATCAGCGCACTTCAGTAAACGTACAGATCTTCTGGGCAGACACTGGCGGTACCTTCAGCAGGAAAGTCCTCCCTCGCCCCAGCCCTCCCACACTCTGAAGTTATACAGCAGCTTCCTACTGACCCAACGCTGCCAAAATCTCCATAGAGCCCAAGAACCCAAGAACCGGACCTTTGAGTTTCTCCACATTCGCACATTTTGAAGAATTCTCTCCACCACCATTCTTTTAAGCTTCATGCAATATTTAATACATGACCGTGATAGGAAACGAGGAGGGACACTTTGATTATTAACCACACTGACGCGTTTGCTGTAAACACGCGTGTCGTTTGTGGAGGGCAGTCAGCGTGCACAACCGCGGAGGTGACGGCGATTAAAAGTAACTTGATAAGATCAGATCACTCTCTTGGCCAGATACAGAGTCTCGCATGAGGAATGTGTGTTCTCTCAGACCCCAGCTCGCTCTCCAGGAGACACACACACAGGGAGAGAAGCTGGGGGTCAGAGCGCAGGGTCGGCCATTTATACAGCACCCCTGGAGCAGCTGGGGTGAAGGGCCTCGCTCAGGGGCCCCACGGAGTAGGATTCCTCTGCTGGGCCGCGGGATTCGAACCGGCAACCTCCCAGCCACAGAGCCGCAGAGCCAGCGCCCCGGCCCATATTTCTTCTTCCAGGATGCCGACTGCCAGTGTCACAGTTTACGAACCTGCCCTCCCTCTGCTGGGACCACATGATCGGCTTGCCACCCCGTCACAGAGCCACACCTGACTGGTCACCTCGGGTCAAAACTCCGGCCCCTGGAGGAGGAGGTCCCCCCCTTCGCCCAGGCGGCCGCGGGCCGGCTGCAGGCGTCTCTACGACACCCCTATCGGGGTGGGGGGCCGGCGCTAACCCCGCCCCCCTCTCTCCTCTCTCTCTCGCGCGCGTGAACCGACTGGTGCCTCTTCAGGTCCCCCGCGTGGATGAACCCCTTCCCGCACCGGGGGCAGCAGTAGGGCCGCTCGCCCGTGTGCGTGCGCCGGTGGTAGGTCAGGTGGCCCGTGTGACTGAAGCTCTTGCCGCACTGGGCGCAGGCGTAGGGCCGCTCGCCCGTGTGCGTGCGCCGGTGGTAGGTCAGGTGCCCCGAGTGGTTGAAGCTCTTCCCGCACTGGGGGCAGGAGTAGGGCCGCTCGCCCGTGTGGGTGAGCTTGTGGTGCTTCAGGTGCCCCGGGTGGTTGAAGCTCTTCCCGCACTGGGGGCAGGCGTAGGGCCGCTCGCCCGTGTGGATGCGCTGGTGGTCCTTCAGGGCCCCCGACTGGTGGAAGCTCTTGCCGCACTGGGCGCAGGGGTAGGGCCGCTCGCCCGTGTGCACGCGCCGGTGCTTCTTGAGGTTGCCCGCGAAGCGGAAGCTCTTGCCGCACTGGGCGCAGGGGTAGGGCCGCTCGCCCGTGTGCACGCGCTGGTGCTTCCTGCAGTTCCCCGCGTGGTTGAAGGTCCTGCCGCAGCGGGGGCAGCGATAGCGCCCCTCCGCGTCCCGGGTGGGCTCCGCCGCGCTGGGGCTGCGCCGTGACGGGGGGTCCCCCTGGTCCTCGGGCCCCTCGGCCTCGGGTTCGGGCTGCGGTTCGCCGCCGCCGTCTTCTTCCTCCTCCTCCTCTTTCACGCGGTCAGACACCGGGAGGGGCTCGTCTTCGGTCTTGACGAAGGGCCCGGCGTCGCTCCGCTCTTCGGTCTTGATGCCCTCCGGCCCGGCGGTCTCCTTCTTGATCTGCTCTTCGGCGCCGGGAGGCTTCAGGAGATCCCCAGCGTGGGCAGAGTCCAGATCCGGGTCGCTCTTCACACGGAGAGGAGCGAAGCTCGCTGGGTCTGTCCCCAGCGTGGTGAGGTCTGGAGGGGCACACTCGGTCTCCAGCTCTGCCATGTGGACAGACTCTGGTCCTCTGAGCTCCTCCTCACTCTGTCTGGTCCTGTGCTGCTCAGGGAGCCCCTGTCTGTCTTCAGGAGCTGTGGGCTCTGTGTCCTGCCTCAGACTGGAGCCCCACTCCTGCTCACAGTGCTGCAGCTCAGTGGAGCCCTGTCCCCAGTGTCAGGGAGAGCGCTGGTCTCTACAGCTCCTGGGGGAGAGACACAGGAGAAGACACTCTAACAATGAGTGAACGCACAGGTCCTTCTTAAGTGTCCACGTTATTCAATATGCTGCCCATTAGATACGTGTCCTAATAAAATGGCCAGACACTGAATATTGGGGGAGCATTTTAGGTTAAGGAGGTAAGAAGACAGTGACTAGGCAGTGTGTACGCCTGTGGAATCCTCTATCTCAGCCTATAAACACTGATTAACTCCCCCAGCAAGGAAGAGATTAATTAATGCAAGCTCTGGAACTCTTTGCCCAAGGATATTAGAGAGTCACCTTCTCTAAACTCCTTCAAATCCAGACTCAAAACCTTCTTCTTCAGAAAAGCCTTTACTTAACTGGTTCCATTCTTCACCCCTCTGCTCTTCTTAATACCACCTTCCACGGTCTCCTCTATTGTTATTGTTGTATTGTTGTAATTATAATTGTGTCCTATCTTGTGAAATTTTCTTATTTATTGTTGTAGTCTTCTTATTTATTGTTATTGTCATCCTGTAAAGTGCTTTGAGAAGCCACCTTTAAAGGCGCTATATAAAATAAAGTTTATTATTATTAATATTATTATTATTATTACTATAAACAAGCTCCACTGAAACACAGCGGTCCACAACACCACACCAACCAGCGCCAGGAAACTCCCGCTGTCCACAACAACACACCAACCAGCTCCTCTATTATTAAGAGAGTGATATCTTGTCCCCACTGTCTTCCGGGGGTCCATTATAAACCTCGCCGCCCCGCTACAATATCACCTCAATAACGCTGTGCGTTCCTAGGTGATCCGGTCACGATTGATCTCACAGGAACCCACCAGATGACAGAGAAATACTCGACGTTGTTAATGTTGCTACGAATCTCTTCGTGAGACGCCAGTGCCGGTGCCGTGATCCGTAAATCGTCGCTCTCGTCGTCACCCCTGCTCGGGGACGAATTATCACCCGTGACCGATGCAGACGGCGGTACCGGCGCAGGGTTGCGGGGCAGGTCGGAAACATCTGTCAGGCTTCTCGAGAGGAGTTCGATCACCCCTTTCACCACCGACACACACCCCAGCTTTGTGTTTTTACAAAACACTCCGTCTCAGCCCTGAGATCGGGAGGGTCAGTGGTGGTGGCAGCCGAGAAGCTGGACGGGTTCTGGTTTCACTCACCGGCTCGGATGAGCGGCGACTGGGCCCGGAGAGCTGGGCTCGACCCGTTTCTGTCCTTTAACTCACGGCGTCAGGAGCAAACACCACCGTTGTTTTAGAGCAAAGATCCTTTCCTGCTCGGAGCGCCTGGGAATCAGCGCTACGGAGCCCGACGGCCTGCATCGCGCACAACGCGGACCATCTGCGCAGGCGCAGGGCTGACAGAGGACGCCGGGAATTGCAGTCCATTCCCTGCCTTGCGTATTTGTTTTGTCCAAATATTCTAATATTGGAAAATTACTCCTGATTCAATGCCCTACGCCCGAATTCAATAGAGCTGAAGTCGAGTGTGTGACCTCTGAGAGCCTGTCTCTCAATAATAATAATAATAATAATAATAATAATAATAATAATAATAATAATAATAATAATAATAAAAATAAATTAATACAGTGTGTGATCTCCTGTCCCAGCCTAAGGAACAGACAGTGAGACTGTCTCTCAGTAATACTAATACAGTGTGTGATCTCCTGTCCCAGCCTGAGGAACAGACAGTGAGCCCGTCTCTCAATAATAATAATACAGTGTGTGATCTCCTGTCCCAGCCTGAGGAACAGACAGTGAGCCCGTCTCTCAATAATAATACAGTGTGTGATCTCCTGTCCCAGCCTGAGGAACAGACAGTGAGCCCGTCTCTCAGTAATAATAATACAGTGTGTGATCTCCTGTCCCAGCCTGAGGAACAGACAGTGAGCCTGTCTCTCAATAATAATAATACAGTGTGTGATCTCCTGTCCCAGCCTGAGGAACAGACAGTGAGCCCGTCTCTCAATAATAATAATACAGTGTGTGATCTCCTGTCCCAGCCTGAGGAACAGACAGTGAGCCTGTCTCTCAATAATAATAATACAGTGTGTGATCTCCTGTCCCAGCCTGAGGAACAGACAGTGAGCCTGTCTCTCAATAATAATAATACAGCTGAGCCTGAACTTGACATTCCTCAGAGTCCACGTCGTGTGTAGATATCGTGGCCATAAGGCAGCAGCCCGAGCACCCCAGAGCATTCTGGGAATGGGGAGCGAGCACCCAGCCTCTTACCCAGAGGGGGTCCCGCCGGGGGTATGGAATCAAGAGGTGGAGCCCGGTTTCTCGGCTCAGAATCGATCGTCGAGGCCAAGAGAGGGCCACAAACGAGAGGTCCTTCGACACATCGGGCTGTTTGGCAATCAGTAGTTAATTGACCCCAGGAGCTCATCCAGCTTGTTCCCCACCCCCACCCCCCTCTGTGTACAGTAGACCCTCCTGTCCTGACTGGAGGAGCTCACCCAGCTGTGTCTGGAGAGAAGCCAGGGTATCGGCTTCAACCACAGGGCTGGGCAGCTTGTTCCACACCCCCACCACCCTCTGTGTAAAGTAGACCCTCCTGTCCTGACTGGAAGAGCTCACCCAGCTGTGTCTGGAGAGAAGCCAGAGTATCGGCGTCATCAACAACCTGGCTGGGAAGCTTGTTCCCCACCCCCACCACCCTCTGTGTAAAGATGCCCTTTCAACCTTTAGTATTGAAGAAGCGTTGACTTCACCTTAGGAAGACAATTAGGGCCCCACATAAAGCCATCGAGAAAAATGTAGAAATTTTAAATGAATGATTTCCTGGCTGTGTGGTAAGCTCATTAGAGAAAGGCGTCAGGGTTTCGTTTGGCATCTGTAGTCCTAGCAAACGCGTCGAAACACACGACTGGCACACGGCCTCAGACAGAGCCGCAGTTTCAGTGTCAGTGACTAGATGGCGCCACATATCCACAGCGATGTCACCGGTACTGGCTGTCCCACGGACGCGACTGTCTCCAGCAGGGAGATCAGAATCCTGTTCTGTGTGGGTGACCTATGACCTGTTCGAACAGGCGCGGCCGGACAACAGACCGCCGGGCAGTGGATGGACACACACAGACAGGGGGGTCCAGGGCTTTATTTCGCAGAGTCGCGGGTGGGAGAGGCGGGGTGGGGAATGGAGGGGGGAGGGTCACACTCTTGAGTCACAGCACGACGACAGGAAGGCAGAGGACCATCCAAGGAGCAAACTCTTTAATGATTCCGAATCATAATTACTGCGAGGACACGCCAGTCAAAATCATAGAGGCGGGGGTGGGGGCGACGAAGACTGGGGAGAGGATGACGAGGACGGAGAGGGGTCAAATCCGACTGGCGCAGCCCGGAGCTCTTCCTCTCCTCCCTCCTCCTCCTCCTCCCCCCGCCCGGCCCCCTGCTCGGAGCCTAGATGCGCCGAATCAGGCAGTGGGAGTTGCGCCCCACCCAGAAGATGGGGTACAGGGGGTCGGTGAAGGGGGTCTTGAACTTGTGCAGCAGCACGGCCCTCGTCTCGGCCTCGCCCCCCTCCTGCTCTCCGTCGCCGCCCCTCAGGCAGTAGAAGGACAGCACCCCGGCGGGCTGGTCCAGGTACAGCCCCAGCACGTGGCTGCAGGGGCTGCCGGAGATGTCGCAGTGCTCGGCGTCGTGCCAGGCCTGGTACTCGGACCCGGCCCAGCCCAGACCCCAGGAGTGCCGGTTCTCGCCCAGCCCGCAGGCGCCGTTCTCGCCCTTCCTGCCGATCGCCTGGTACGTCACCCCCAGGACCACCCAGCCGGACCACTCCACCTCCCAGTAACACCGCAGGCCGGAGAGACCCTCCCGGCACAGAACCTGGACAGCAGGAGGGAGAGGGGTTCATACAGACACACTGACTGGACACTCCAGTACATTAACACTGCACTGAGAGAGAGAGAGGTTAATACACACACACTGACTGGACACTCCAGTACATTAACACTGCACTGAGAGAGAGGGGTTCATACAGACACACTGACTGGACACTCCAGTACATGAACACTGCACTGAGAGAGAGAGGGGTTCATACAGACACACTGACTGGACACTCCAGTACATTAACACTGCACTGAGAGAGAGGGGTTAATACAGACACACTGACTGGACACTCCAGTACATGAACACTGCACTGAGAGAGAGAGGGGTTCATACAGACACACTGACTGGACACTCCAGTACATGAACACTGCACTGAGAGAGAGAGGGGTTAATACACACACTGACTGGACACTCCAGTACATGAACACTGCACTGAGAGAGAGAGGGGTTAATACAGACACACTGACTGGACACTCCAGTACATTAACACTGCACTGAGAGAGAGAGGGGTTCATACAGACACACTGACTGGACACTCCAGTACATTAACACTGCACTTCTGTTAATTCAACAGAAAGTAGTGTGCTCTGATGGGCAATGATAAAGTCACCTGTGGACAGTGCTCAAATCTCTCAGGCAACTCCCGATACGGGCAGGTCTCTTCTGTGCGACGGGAAACTCGACGTGATTCTTCTGAAATCCACAGGTACTTCTGGGCTGTCCTGTCATCTAGGGTCAGTGGAATAAAATCTGAGGGCAAGAGCAATAAAATAGGTGACAAAGGAAAATGGTTGGGCAGAAGAAAACTCACACAGATTGATACAGACCCTAATATCCAACCTAGAGACAAACCTCACACACACAGAGATTAATACAGACCCTAATATAGACCCTAGAGACACACCTCACACACACAGATTAATACAGACCCTAATATAGACCCTAGAGGCACACCTCACACACATACAGATTAATACAGACCCTAATATAGACCCTAGAGACACACCTCACACACACAGATTAATACAGACCCTAATATAGACCCTAGAGACACACCTCACACACACAGATTAATACAGACCCTAATATAGACCCCAGAGACACACCTCACACACACAGATTAATACAGACCCTAATATAGACCCTAGAGACACACCTCACACACACAGATTAATACAGACCCTAATATCGACCCTAGAGACACACCTCACACACACAGATTAATACAGACCCTAATATAGACCCCAGAGACACACCTCACACACACAGATTAATACAGACCCTAATATAGACCCTAGAGACACACCTCACACACACAGATTAATACAGACCCTAATATAGACCCTAGAGACACACCTCACACACACAGATTAATACAGACCCTAATATAGACCCTAGAAACACACCTCACATACAGATTAATACAGACCCTAATATACACCCTAGAGACACACTTCACACACACAGATTAATACAGAACCTATCGTAGATCCTAGAGATAAACAAATTGATATAGATCCTAGAGCCACACATATCCCATTTGCTGTTTCTCAGTTTTTTTATGAATAAAATATTTTCCTTACATTTTAGGAGTTCCTCTCTGGTTTGAGGTTCAGGTGCATTAGGATCATAAACTGGTGCTTTCACTAGATAAACAGAGACATAAGTGTACAGATGAGATAAACAGATGAGCAGAGAAACACCTACACCTTAAAGAGCACAGACATCTGCTATATTTATAGTCAATAATTATAACATCTCTCTCAGTGCAGTGTTAATGTACTGGAGTGTCCAGTCAGTGTGTGTGTATTAACCCCTCTCTCTCTCAGTGCAGTGTTCATGTACTGGAGTGTCCAGTCAGTGTGTCTGTATTAACCCCTCTCTCTCTCAGTGCAGTGTTCATGTACTGGAGTGTCCAGTCAGTGTGTCTGTATGAACCCCTCTCTCTCTCAGTGCAGTGTTCATGTACTGGAGTGTCCAGTCAGTGTGTGTGTATGAACCCCTCTCTCTCTCAGTGCAGTGTTGATATGCGAAGTGTTAACTGCAGTGGAGGAATGACACAGGATGTGTGTGTGTAAGCGCTAGAAGTGTTGTCCACAGATTAACCAGTACATGATGACAAAGATTCGGGTTTCTCCTCTGACATGCCGCCCTGCTATATTTACACGTCAATACACACGGCACATATATCCAGCACACACACGTCATGTATATATGTGCGCCTTACTGTACTCGTGGACAATTCGCAGAATCTCTCTTGAGGGGGCCTACGCTTGAAGCAGCGTTTGTAGGCCTATAAACTGATCACCTGCTGACAGAGATAATCCATCAGTAACACAACACCGGGTGTGAGCTCTGGCCGGTCCCACATTGCTGAGCATTGTGCAGGGCCTGACTCAGATGCTGAAGCCGTGACCAACACGTCTGTGGGTGGATATATATATTGGGGCGCAGGAGGGTCTCTTGGACGTCCCCCGGTACTGGGGGTAGTGATCGGCGATGGGGATGAGACCCTCGTCCCCGGGGCGTGAGACGAGCTGTCCCGGGAGGACTGGTGGCCTTCGGGAGCTTCCCGGTTGACGCCATCCGACAGCACGCCCTCCAGCTGCTCGCTCGAGGCGTCGTCCAGCTCGGGGTCAAGGGGGGGTCAGGGTCTATCCCAGCAAGCAGCGGGTACGCCCTGGACAGGACGCCAGTCCATCATAGGACACACACACACACACACACACACACACACACACACACACACACACACACACACACACACACCCTGGACAGGAGGCCAGTCCATCACAGGACACACACACACACACCCTGGACAGGACACCAGTCCATCACAGGACACACACACCCTGGACAGGACACCAGTCCATCATAGGACACACACACCCCCTGGACAGGACCCCAGTCCATCACAGGACACACACACACACACACACACACACACACACACACACACACACACACACACACACACACACAAGGCTCTTGAGAGGCCGGGTGTGCGATCTTTGTTGACACGCTACAGACTGGACGGCCCAGCTCCAGCATCAGAACCAGGGGTATGATGGGACCCGGAGGAACGCCCCACACTGACAGATTAAGACCTTCTAGTCACAGGGTGACCTGATCCCAGCACTTGAAATGTGCAAAGGCCCTGAAACAGATATCTGTTCTGCAGCACAAACCAGAGGACACAGGAGGTATTCCTAGGAAAGCACATTTGAGACTAAGAAATGGAGGCATGCCTCTACACAGAGAGTGGTGGGGGTGGGGAACAAGCTGCCCAGCCATGTTGTTGAAGCCACACAGACACAGCTGGACAAGATTTGGGGGACCAATTAACCACTAACTGAGCCAGATGGTTCTGATGGATTTTGCACACTCTGAATAAGTAGTGTCCAGTCAGTGTGTCTGTATGAACCCCTCTCTCTCTCAGTGCAGTGTTAATGTACTGGAGTGTCCAGTCAGTGTGTGTGTATTAACCCCTCTCTCTCTCTCAGTGCAGTGTTAATGTACTGGAGTGTCCAGTCAGTGTGTCTGTATTAACCCCTCTCTCTCTCAGTGCAGTGTTAATGTACTGGAGTGTCCAGTCAGTGTGTCTGTATTAACCCCTCTCTCTCTCAGTGCAGTTTTCATGTACTGGAGTGTCCAGTCAGTGTGTCTGTATGAACCCCTCTCTCTCTCAGTGCAGTGTTCATGTACTGGAGTGTCCAGTCAGTGTGTCTGTATGAACCCCTCTCTCTCAGTGCAGTGTTAATGTACTGGAGTGTCCAGTCAGTGTGTGTGTATTAACCCCTCTCTCAGTACAGTGTTAATGTACTGGAGTGTCCAGTCAGTGTGTCTGTATTAACCCCTCTCTCTCTCAGTGCAGTGTTAATGTACTGGAGTGTCCAGTCAGTATGTCTGTATGAACCCCTCTCTCTCAGTGCAGGTGTAATGTACTGGAGTGTCCAGTCAGTGTGTCTGTATGAACGCCTCTCTCTCTCAGTGCAGTGTTCATGTACTGGAGTGTCCAGTCAGTGTGTCTGTATTAACCCCTCTCTCTCTCTCAGTGCAGTGTTAATGTACTGGAGTGTCCAGTCAGTGTGTGTGTATTGACCCCTCTCTCTCTCTCTCTCTCTCAGGTCCATCTGTCTCAGTCCATCGCTCCTCTCTCATCACCTCTTCCTCCCTCAAGCCAGCTGGAATGCGAACTTGCTGACTTTCAGATTTACTGCTGCTCATCCATCACGGCTCAGACAGGCGGGGAGAGAGAGGGTGTGGGGATTCACCAGGGAGAGGGAGAGAGAGGGTGTGGGGATTCACCAGGGAGAGGGAGGACGTGGGAGGAGGGGGGGAGGGGTGGAGGGGGGGGGGGGCTGGGGGATCCCTTCTTTTCTAATTGTTAATGGGAGTGTTGAAGTGGGACCTCGATGTTTTGGCAGTAACGGGCGACTGGTGGGGTTCCCAGTCGTATCTGTTGCCCGAGGGGAGTCCTGTCCGCCCCCTCCCCACCCCACCCCCCTCAGGGTGAGGCGCTGGACGCAGGTGCGCACGCACACGCATACGCACACGGGGGACTGAGTCACGTCAACGACCGGAGCAGAGGATTCTGGGAGGACTCGGACCGGGCCGGAGACAGACAGAGAGACACCAGGGCTGGATTCGATTTGGACCAGGCTGGAGACAGACAGTAGGACTGACTTCGACTCGGACCGGGCTGGAGACAGACACAGAGACAGCTCAAGGCGAGAGAGAATCGGGGACTCTCTCTCTGGTGGCGGATGTTGGGGGCTGGGGCGACCGGAGGGGGAGCAGACCGCAGCCGGCACCAGGGAGCAGAGAGCAGAGCTCCTGCCCGGACTGTGCGTCTGGGTGAAGGTCACCCAAGCCGAGCCCCAGGCCTGACGTCGATGTAGGGGCAGGAGAGGTGTGGGTGTGGGCCGCTGGGGGGCTCTGAGTCTGTCTGTCTGTGTGTCTGTACACCAGTCTGTCTCTCTGTGTGTGTCTGTACACCAGTCTGTCTATCTATCTGTGTGTGTGTGTCTGTACACCAGTCTGTCTCTCTGTATTTCTGTACCCTGGTCTGTCTGTCTGTCTCTCTGTGTGTCTGCCTGGGTGTCTCTCTCTCTACACCAGTCCGCCTGTCCTTTCTCTCTGTGTGTGTCTGTACACCAGTCTGTCTGTCTGTCTGTCTCTCTGTGTGTCTGCCTGGGTGTCTCTCTCTCTACACCAGCCTGCCTGTCCTTTCTCTCTGTGTGTGTCTGTACACCACTCTGTCTGTCTGTCTGTCTGTCTGTCTGTCTGTCTGTGTCTTTCAGCTCTGCACAGGTGGCCTCAGTTGCCTGATACTGAAACGCAGAAACATTTTGAGTGAAATTTGGTTTTGGTCCCAGATCGAAGGGGGAGGTTGGCCAGAGAATTTTAAACAGCTCATCTCACCTCATTAACTTTTAAGAGGGAGCGAGAGGGAGAGAGAGGGCTGGAGGAGAGGAGAGGGGGAGAGGGCGTTGGAAAAGAAGGAGAGAGAGGGGGAATACCATGTTATGTTAACTAAATATACACTCATTCGCGCTCCTCAATAAACGCCAATTAATTGGATGTCATAAAGCACTGAAGTGTTGAAGTCTGACACCTGATTCCACTGGCGCAGAGAATACAGATTAGTAAGGCGGCCAGTTTATTAGGAACCGTCTAATATATTGTCAATACTGAGCCCTCAAGAACCACAGGCAACAGGACCAGCAGAACAGCCTCAGTTACACATCAAAGGACAGATTATTAATACTGACACATCTCAGGACAGGACAAGCACTCAGGCTGGGACACGAACGTCTCTCTGAGCCGGTAGGGGGGCGGGGAGCCCCCTGCAGGGCGCCCCGCCTGAGGCCCAATAAAAACTGGATCTGCACAAGACCCTGCCCTGCTCCTCTGAGGAAGAGTTTCCCACAGCAACTGGCTTCCAGGAGAACAGGCCTTGGTGATTGTGTGTGTGTGTGTGTGTGTGTGTGTGTGTGTGTGTGTGTGTGTGTGTGTGTGTGTCCTGTGATGGACTGAAGTCCTGTCCAGGTTGTGTGTGTGTGTGTGTGTGTGTGTGTGTGTGTGTGTGTGTGTGTGTGTGTGTGTGTGTGTGTGTGTGTGTCCTGTGATGGACTGGTGTCCTGTCCAGGGTGTGTGAGTGTGTGTGTCCTGCGATGGACTGGCATCCTGTCCAGGGTGTGTGAGTGTGTGTCTCCTGTGATGGACTGGTGTCCTGTCCAGGGTGTGTGAGTGTGTGTGTCCTGTGATGGACTGGTGTCCTGTCCAGGGTGTGTGAGTGTGTGTCCTGTGATGGACTGGTGTCCTGTCCAGGGTGTGTGAGTGTGTGTGTCCTGTGATGGACTGGTGTCCTGTCCATGGTGTGTGAGTGTGTGTGTCCTGTGATGGACTGGTGTCCTGTCCAGGGTGTGTGAGTGTGTGTGTCTCCTGTGATGGACTGGTGTCCTGTCCAGGGTGTGTGAGTGTGTGTCCTGTGATGGACTGGTGTCCTGTCCAGGGTGTGTGAGTGTGTGTGTCCTGTGATGGACTGGTGCCCTGTCCAGGGTGTGTGAGTGTGTGTCTCCTGTGATGGACTGGTGTCCTGTCCAGGGTGTGTGAGTGTGTGTGTCTCCTGTGATGGACTGGCGTCCTGTCCAGGGTGTACCCTGCCTTTTCCCAGGATAGGCTCTGACTCCCATGTGACTCTAGACAACATAAAAGGCAGCAGAGGAGTCTCAGCAGGGATACTCACTGTCTGTCCATCTCTCTCTAGACTCTCTCTCTGATTCTCTCTCAGTCTGTCCATCTCTCTCTAGACTCTCTCTGATTCTCTCTCAGTCTGTCCATCTCTCTCTAGACTCTCTCTCTGATTCTCTCTCAGTCTGTCCATCTCTCTCTAGACTCTCTCTGATTCTCTCTCAGTCTGTCCATCTCTCTCTAGACTCTCTCTGATTCTCTCTCAGTCTGTCCATCTCTCTCTAGACTCTCTCTGATTCTCTCTCAGTCTGTCCATCTCTCTCTAGACTCTCTCTGATTCTCTATCAGCCTGTCCATCTCTCTCTCTAGACTCTCCTCTCTGAATCAGTTCGATTCAATTCCAGGTGCTTTATGAGCATGACTGATGGGTACAATCAGTGTTGCCAAAGCAAATAAAAATAATAAAATTAACATGGAACAAAACAAAAAATAGAAGTAAAATAAAATCTACAGACATGTTACAGACATTTACAACAGAGACACATCATAAAATATTTACATATACTGTAAACATATTGAGCATTATTGGGAGACAGGCTCACTGTACCTCAGGCTGGGACAGGAGATCACACTGTATTATTATTATTGAGAGACAGGCTCACTGTCTGTTCCTCAGGCTGGGACAGGAGATCACACACTGTATTATTATTATTGAGAGACAGGCTCACTGTCTGTTCCTCAGGCTGGGACAGGAGATCACACACTGTATTACTATTATTGAGAGACAGGCTCACTGTCTGTTCCTCAGGCTGGGACAGGAGATCACACACTGTATTATTATTATTGAGAGACAGGCTCACTGTCTGTTCCTCGGGCTGGGACAGGAGATCACACACTGTATTATTATTATTGAGAGACAGGCTCACTGTCTGTTCCTCAGGCTGGGACAGGAGATCACACACTGTATTACTATTATTGAGAGACAGGCTCACTGTCTGTTCCTCGGGCTGGGACAGGAGATCACACACTGTATTATTATTATTGAGAGACAGGCTCACTGTCTGTTCCTCAGGCTGGGACAGGAGATCACACACTGTATTATTATTATTGGGAGACAGACTCACTGTTCCTCAGGCTGGGACAGGAGATCACATACTGGGCTGCCAGTTCAACTGAGTTCCCTCACTGTCTCTCCCTCTCTCTCTCTAGACTCTCCTCTCAATTCAATTCAATTCAAGGTGCTTCATTAGCATGACTGTTGGGTACAATCAGTGTTGCCAAAGCAAGACTCTCTGATTCTCTCACTGTCTCTCCATCTCTCTCCTCCAGACTCTTCCTCTCTACTTCCAATCTTCCTCCTTCTCTACCCCTCCTCTCCCTGCCAGCTCCCCTCTCTCCCCCCCGTGTCCCTGTGATGGGCAGTGTCCAGGGAACCGTGCCAGTCCGACGTGTTTCAGATCAGTTCTGGCTTTGAAAAGGCTTTGAAGCAGGACGAGGTCTGTCTGGACCTGTGATCACGTAACACCCAGAGCCCACCCAGACTTGACTTTCACTTACTGATCCCTTCCAGATCAAAGCACACACACACACACTCACACACACACAGACACTCACACACTCACATACACTCACAAACACAGACACACACACACAAACACAGACACTCACACACATACACATACACACTCACACTCACACACATACACACTCACAATCACACACACAGACACAAACACACACTCACAATCACACACACAGACACTCACAAACACACACTATGTCTGTAGCGCTGTGGTCAGAGCAGGTCAGGCCACAGTACCCCCAGCGCATGACGACCATGTCCGCCCGCCGTCAGCGGAGAGGAGCTGGGACCCGGCAGGTCTGCGCTGTCCCCACGCCTGTGCTCCGGCAAAACACAGCACCCACACGCGTGTCACCCACACGCGTGTCTCTCCTACCTCCTTTCTTGGAGCCCGGCGCCTTGTTGCGTGTGGCCATCACGGCGTGTGCTCGGAGCAGGTCTCTGTGTCTCACCTCCTGCGCCGTCCCCTGGAGTCTCCCTCTGCTCTGGGATCGATGGAGTTATTCCCCCGGAGAGGGGTGGGGGGGGACGAGGGCTGGGGGGTGGGGGTGGGGGGTGGCATTTCTGTCACTTGAGATCCTGGGGTTTCTAAGGGTCTTTTACAGGGCTGACAGATACAAATTGTGTGTGAGAGAGGGGTGGGAGGGGCTGGGGATGACAGCCTGAGTCAGTGTCATTGTCATTAGCAGTGATGAGACACTGCAGACTCTCCTGCACTGGACTGGACCGACCGGACTGGGAGCTGGATTAGTTCTTCACTGGGATTCTAATCAGACTCCACTGACACTGACAGAGCAGTCTGAGACTCTCCAGGCTGGACTGGACTGACTGCACTGGGAGCTGGATTAGTTCTTCACTGGGATTATAATCAGACTCCACTGACACTGACAGAGCAGTCTGAGGCTCTCCAGGCTGGACTGGACTGACTGCACTGGGAGCTGGATTAGTTCTTCACTGGGATTATAATCAGACTCCACTGACACTGACAGAGCAGTCTGAGGCTCTCCAGGCTGGACTGGACTGACTGGACTGGGAGCTGGATGAGTTATGAACTGGGATTATAATCAGACTCCACTGACACTGACAGAGCAGTCTGAGGCTCTCCAGGCTGGACTGGACTGACTGGTCTGGGAGCTGGATAAATTATGAACTGGGATTATAATCAGACTCCACTGACACTGACAGAGCAGGCTGAGACTCTCCAGGCTGGACTGGACTGACTGGACTGGGAGCTGGATTAGTTCTTCACTGGGATTATAATCAGACTCCACTGACACTGACAGAGCAGTCTGAGACTCTCCAGGCTGGACTGGGCTGACTGGACTGGGAGCTGGATTAGTTATGAACTGGGATTATAATCAGACTCCACTGACACTGACAGCTCTCCAGGCTGGACTGGACTGACTGGACTGGGAGCTGGATTAGTTCTTCACTGGGATTATAATCAGACTCCACTGACACTGACAGAGCAGTCTGAGACTCTCCAGGCTGGACTGGACTGACTGGACTGGGAGCTGGATTAGTTATGAACTGGGATTAGAATCAGACTCCACTGACACTGACAGAGCAGTCTGAGACTCTCCAGTCTGGACTGGACTGACTGGACTGGGAGCTGGATTAGTTCTTCACTGGGATTATAATCAGACTCCACTGACACTGACAGCTCTCCAGGCTGGACTGGACTGACTGGACTGGGAGCTGGATTAGTTATGAACTGGGATTATAATCAGACTCCACTGACACTGACAGCTCTCCAGGCTGGACTGGACTGACTGGACTGGGAGCTGGATTAGTTATGAACTGGGATTATAATCAGACTCCACTGACACTGACAGCTCTCCAGGCTGGACTGGACTGGCTTTTCCTGTTTCTCTCTCCCCCTCCACTTTCCTTCTCTCTCTCTCTCCCCACATTCCTTCATGCTGTTTACTGTAGATCATATCTCAGCTCTTGTGCTGATGACAAAGAGGCCTCAGCGACCTCCCCTGAAACCTAAATAAAGTTTACATTCCAGCGAGCCCCTCGTCTCCTCCATCATCCCTGTCAGTGTCCGCTGTGCTGCCGGTTCTCTTTCATGAAATATGTTTACAACAATCTACATGTACTGGAAAATAAATTAACCCGCAGTCGTTAGAAATATGAACAATATAAAAGCCACCTATGTATGAACCCCTCTCTCTCTCAGTGCAGTGTTAATGTACTGGAGTGTCCAGTCAGTGTGTCTGTATTAACCCCTCTCTCTCTCAGTGCAGTGTTAATGTACTGGAGTGTCCAGTCAGTGTGTCTGTATGAACCCCTCTCTCTCTCTCAGTGCAGTGTTAATGTACTGGAGTGTCCAGTCAGTGTGTCTGTATGAACCCCTCTCTCTCTCAGTGCAGTGTTAATGTACTGGAGTGTCCAGTCAGTGTGTCTGTATTAACCCCTCTCTCTCTCAGTGCAGTGTTCATGTACTGGAGTGTCCAGTCAGTGTGTCTGTATGAACCCCTCTCTCTCTCAGTGCAGTGTTCATGTACTGGAGTGTCCAGTCAGTGTGTCTGTATGAACCCCTCTCTCTCAGTGCAGTGTTAATGTACTGGAGTGTCCAGTCAGTGTGTGTGTATTAACCCCTCTCTCTCTCAGTGCAGTGTTCATGTACTGGAGTGTCCAGTCAGTGTGTGTGTATGAACCCCTCTCTCTCTCAGTGCAGTGTTAATGTACTGGAGTGTCCAGTCAGTGTGTCTGTATGAACCCCTCTCTCTCTCAGTGCAGTGTTAATGTACTGGAGTGTCCAGTCAGTGTGTGTGTATTAACCCCTCTCTCTCTCAGTGCAGTGTTCATGTACTGGAGTGTCCAGTCAGTGTGTCTGTATGAACCCCTCTCTCTCTCAGTGCAGTGTTAATGTACTGGAGTGTCCAGTCAGTGTGTCTGTATTAACCCCTCTCTCTCTCAGTGCAGTGTTAATGTACTGGAGTGTCCAGTCAGTGTGTGTGTATTAACCCCTCTCTCTCTCAGTGCAGTGTTAATGTACTGGAGTGTCCAGTCAGTGTGTCTGTATTAACCCCTCTCTCTCAGTGCAGTGTTAATGTACTGGAGTGTCCAGTCAGTGTGTGTGTATTAACCCCCCTCTCTCTCAGTGCAGTGTTCATGTACTGGAGTGTCCAGTCAGTGTGTCTGTATTAACCCCTCTCTCTCTCAGTGCAGTGTTAATGTACTGGAGTGTCCAGTCAGTGTGTCTGTATTAACCCCCTCTCTCAGTGCAGTGTTAATGTACTGGAGTGTCCAGTCAGTGTGTGTGTATGAACCCCTCTCTCTCTCAGTGCAGTGTTCATTTACTGGAGTGTCCAGTCAGTGTGTCTGTATGAACCCCTCTCTCTCTCTCTCTCTCACAGTGCAGTGTTAATGTACTGGAGTGTCCAGTCAGTGTGTGTATTAACCCCTCTCTCTCTCAGTGCAGTGTTAATGTACTGGAGTGTCCAGTCAGTGTGTGTGTATTAACCCCTCTCTCTCTCAGTGCAGTGTTCATGTACTGGAGTGTCCAGTCAGTGTGTGTGTATGAACCCCTCTCTCTCTCAGTGCAGTGTTAATGTACTGGAGTGTCCAGTCAGTGTGTCTGTATGAACCCCTCTCTCTCTCAGTGCAGTGTTAATGTACTGGAGTGTCCAGTCAGTGTGTGTGTATTAACCCCTCTCTCTCTCAGTGCAGTGTTCATGTACTGGAGTGTCCAGTCAGTGTGTCTGTATGAACCCCTCTCTCTCTCAGTGCAGTGTTAATGTACTGGAGTGTCCAGTCAGTGTGTCTGTATTAACCCCTCTCTCTCTCAGTGCAGTGTTAATGTACTGGAGTGTCCAGTCAGTGTGTGTGTATTAACCCCTCTCTCTCTCAGTGCAGTGTTAATGTACTGGAGTGTCCAGTCAGTGTGTCTGTATTAACCCCTCTCTCTCAGTGCAGTGTTAATGTACTGGAGTGTCCAGTCAGTGTGTGTGTATGAACCCCTCTCTCTCTCAGTGCAGTGTTCATGTACTGGAGTGTCCAGTCAGTGTGTCTGTATTAACCCCTCTCTCTCTCAGTGCAGTGTTCATGTACTGGAGTGTCCAGTCAGTGTGTCTGTATTAACCCCTCTCTCTCTCAGTGCAGTGTTAATGTACTGGAGTGTCCAGTCAGTGTGTCTGTATGAACCCCTCTCTCTCTCAGTGCAGTGTTAATGTACTGGAGTGTCCAGTCAGTGTGTCTGTATGAACCCCTCTCTCTCTCAGTGCAGTGTTAATGTACTGGAGTGCCCAGTCAGTGTGTGTATGAACCCCTCTCTCTCTCAGTGCAGTGTGAATGTCCTGGAGTCTCTCTCTGTCTATGATGGAGGACAGGTAAACAGTGTCTCAGTGTCTCTCTCACGCTGGGTTGCAGGACAGCTGCAGGTATTGATATCAAACGGTATAAATACCTATAAGCGCCCTTCGCTCTGCGCTGCCCGTCTGTTGGCAACCCCTGGGGGGCGTCAGGTTTCGGCTGACCACTGAACATATGGACAGCAAGATCGGCGTCACGCAGAGAGAGGGAGAGATACAGAGGGAGGCAGTACAGGCCTGACATTCCTCCCAGGATTCTCCCAGCGCTCCCAGCAGCTGAGTCTCCGGCCTCCTCCCAATCAGTACAGTATTGCAAAACCAGATGAGCCTCATTTATCATCAGCCTGGATCACCAGCTGCGCAGGAGAGACTGAACCACACCAGCAAAGTAATTGATCAACGCACTCTCTGTGAGATCTGTCCTTAACACTCACTCTCTGTGAGATCTGTCCTTAACACTCACTCTCTGTGAGATCTGTTCTCAGTGTGTCCCTGTCCTGTGAGATCTGTCCTTAATACTCACTCTCCTGTGAGATCAGTCCTCAGTGTGTCACTGTCCTGTGAGATCTGTCCTTAATACTCACTCTCGATCTGTCCTCAGTGTGTCCTGTCCTGTGAGATCTGTCCTTAATACTCACTCTCTGTGAGATCTGTTGTCAGAGTGTCCCTGTCCTGTGAGATCTGTCCTTAATACTCACTCTCTGTGAGATCTGTTCTCAGAGTGTCCCTGTCCTGTGAGATCTGTCCTTAATACTCACTCTCTGTGAGATCTATACTGTGTTTTAGCACCAGCCAGGTGAAGGGTCAGAGGTCAGGGGTCTGAGCTACTCTTTCTCAGCAGCAGCCAGGTAAAGGGTCAAAGGTCAGGGGTCAGAATTAGCCTTTGTTGTGCAGCAGCTGTGTGAAGGGTCAGGGGGTCACAGTTTGCCTGTGTTTGAGAGAGAGACACCCATGAGGACGTCACTGCTGTCCCCTGGTGAAGGAGACACACATGATCTAATACCTGGAGAAGGAGAGACCACGAGCTGTCCTCTCTCTCGGCGCAGGGGAAGCCAGTGACGAGGGTGTGAACAGCTACTCGTCAGAGGGGAGGGTGAGAAGGAGAGGAGAGGGGTCATTAGCGAGTAAAGGGATCTTGGCGTCAGTTCTGATCTTATCAGAGAGGGAGAGAGAGAGGAGAAGCGGAGCTCTGCAGATTTAGCCCCGAGGTGGCAGTTCTCCTGCCGCCCAGCCGGTATTTTTTAACGTCTACCTGCCTCTGCGACTCACACCTTGACTTCGCACGGAGACCTTCGCTGGTCGGCTTCAGCTGGAAGGGAATCCTGGCCGATGCCACAGACAAAGTTATTTCCCTCACGGGATCAGTAAAGTATCTCTCTATACTGTCGTCCTGCCCAGGCTGTACCCCACCTTGTGCCTGCTGCCTGCTGGGACAGACTCCTGCTCCTCTGCGACCCTGAACTGGATCAAGTGGTTAGACAATGGACAGATGTAACCAGAACGTGTTTCAGTCACCAACATCTACCAGGAAGCTCCAAACCTGACCTGACGCCCTGTTCACTCCGACTCCAGTGGTGTTGCTGTCTTGTAGGAGTCGAGAGGTGTGACTCGATCGCCCCCTGGTGTGTGAACAGAGTACTGCGGCTCAGCCGAATCTCTCCAGATTAGTCCCCCCCTGCACTGCCTCGCTCAGCTATCGCCCCCTGGTGTGTGAACAGAGTACTGCGGCTCAGCCGAATCTCTCCAGATTAGTCCCCCCTGCACTGCCCCGCTCCTCTATCGCCCCCTGGTGTGTGAACAGAGTACTGCGGCTCAGCCGAATCTCTCCAGATTAGTCCCCCCCTGCACTGCCTCGCTCCTCTATCGCCCCCTGGTGTGTGAACAGAGTACTGCGGCTCAGCTGAATCTCTCCAGATTAGCCCCCCCTGCACTGCCCCGCTCCTCTATCGCCCCCTGGTGTGTGAACAGAGTACTGCGGCTCAGCTGAATCTCTCCAGATTAGTCCCCCCCTGCACTGCCCCGCTCCTCTATCGCCCCCTGGTGTGTGAACAGAGTACTGCGGCTCAGCCGAATCTCTCCAGATTAGTCCCCCCCTGCACTGCCCCGCTCCTCTATCGCCCCCTGGTGTGTGAACAGAGTACTGCGGCTCAGCCGAATCTCTCCAGATTAGTCCCCCCCTGCACTGCCTCGCTCCTCTATCGCCCCCTGGTGTGTGAACAGAGTACTGCGGCTCAGCCGAATCTCTCCAGATTAGTGTCCCCCGTGCACTACCTCACTCCTCTATCGCCCCCTGGTGTGTGAACAGAGTACTGCGGCTCAGCTGAATCTCTCCAGATTAGTCCCCCCCTGCACTGCCCCGCTCCTCTATCGCCCCCTGGTGTGTGAACAGAGTACTGCGGCTCAGCCGAATCTCTCCAGATTAGTCCCCCCTGCACTGCCTCGCTCCTCTATCGCCCCCTGGTGTGTGAACAGAGTACTGCAGCTCAGCGGAATCTCTCCAGATTAGTCCCCCCTGCACTGCCTCGCTCCTCTATCGCCCCCTGGTGTGTGAACAGAGTACTGCGGCTCAGCTGAATCTCTCCAGATTAGTCCCCCCCTGCACTGCCTCACTCCTCTATCGCCCCCTGGTGTGTGAACAGAGTACTGCAGCTCAGCTGAATCTCTCCAGATTAGTCCCCCCTGCACTGCCCCGCTCCTCTATCGCCCCCTGGTGTGTGAACAGAGTACTGCGGCTCAGCCGAATCTCTCCAGACTAGTGCCCCCCTGCACTGCCTCACTCCTCTATCGCCCCCTGGTGTGTGAACAGAGTACTGCGGCTCAGCTGAATCTCTCCAGATTAGTCCCCCCCTGCACTGCCTCACTCCTCTATCGCCCCCTGGTGTGTGAACAGAGGACTGCAGCTCAGCCGAATCTCTCCAGATTAGTCCCCCCTGCACTGCCTCGCTCCTCTATCGCCCCCTGGTGTGTGAACAGAGTACTGCGGCTCAGCCGAATCTCTCCAGATTAGTCCCCCCCTGCACTGCCCCGCTCCTCTATCGCCCCCTGGTGTGTGAACAGAGTACTGCAGCTCAGCTGAATCTCTCCAGACTAGTGCCCCCCTGCACTGCCTCACTCCTCTATCGCCCCCTGGTGTGTGAACAGAGTACTGCGGCTCAGCTGAATCTCTCCAGATTAGTGTCCCCCCTGCACTGCCTCGCTCAGCTATCGCCCCCTGGTGTGTGAACAGAGTACTGCAGCTCAGCCGAATCTCTCCAGATTAGTCCCCCCTGCACTGCCCCGCTCCTCTATCGCCCCCTGGTGTGTGAACAGAGGACTGCAGCTCAGCCGAATCTCTCCAGATTAGTGTCCCCCCTGCACTGCCTCGCTCCTCTATCGCCCCCTGGTGTGTGAACAGAGTACTGCAGCTCAGCCGAATCTCTCCAGATTAGTCCCCCCCTGCACTGCCCCGCTCCTCTATCGCCCCCTGGTGTGTGAACAGAGTACTGCGGCTCAGCCGAATCTCTCCAGATTAGTCCCCCCTGCACTGCCCCGCTCCTCTATCGCCCCCTGGTGTGTGAACAGAGGACTGCAGCTCAGCCGAATCTCTCCAGATTAGTGTCCCCCCTGCACTGCCTCGCTCCTCTATCGCCCCCTGGTGTGTGAACAGAGGACTGTCACTCATCTGAAATGGGATGGGTCAATACCGAGGCCTCCAGGCCCACGTAGGTAAGGACAGCGTCCAAACGCCGGCTCCTGATTGGCTCCCGCACGGTCGCCGCGTCCCGAGGACCCAGGAAGCCCACGTCCGCACCACAGGAGCTCCTGGGATCGCTGGAGCGACTGCCGTCTCCTCCTTTATAATCAGAGGCATCCCTTGCACTTACATAGCAGTCTCCTGCACACTCCTCTCTGAGCACAGTACAGCTCCTGGGGATCCCCTCCACCCCCACCTGGATGATACTCCAGTCCTCTCACACACACCAGCTCTCAGTGGGAGGAGAGCAGAGGGATGGAGCCAGTTCAGAGAGGGGGGTTATTAGGAGGCCATGAGGGGTAAAGGCCAGGGGGGAGTTTGGCCAGGACACTGGGGTGACACCCCTACTCTTCTCGAGAGGCACCCTGGGATTGTTCATGACCACAGAGAGTCAAGACCTCGGTTTGACGTCTCATCTGAAGGACGGTGCCTGTTTACAGTACAGTGTCCCCCGTCACTATACTGGGGCATTAGGACCCACACAGACAGCAGGGTGAGCGCCCCCTGCTGGCCCCCACTCACACCTCTCCCAGCGGCAGCTTTAACGTGTCAAATTGTCTGTCCCGTCCATCATGTCCATCTACAGGACCTCTCTGGGCGCAGGCCGGGAGTAGGGCTCTGCAGCAGACCTCACAATCTCTAAAACGTGACAATAACACAAAAGGAACGGTAATAAATATTTTATTCTTGGAAAAAAAAATATTTTCTTGCATCACTCTGGGGCGGACAGGAAGTGAGCGAAGACTAGGTCACTGGGGGAGGAGAGAGGGGGTTACACCACAGGAAGTGAGCGAAGACTAGGTCACTGGGGGAGGAGAGAGGGGGTTACACCACAGGAAGTGAGCGAAGACTAGGTCACTGGGGGAGGAGAGAGGGGGTTACACCACAGGAAGTGAGCGAAGACTAGGTCACTGGGGGAAGAGAGAGGGGGTTACACCACAGGAAGTAAGTGTAGACTAGGTCTAGGTTTTTTTAAATGGCAAAAAACTTTTTTTCTGTGCACTTTTCAAAACTCCAGCCTTGGATATTTGTTGTGCTGAAGTGGATACAGTCAGATTTTGTATTTGTGAAGAACCATTCTTCACAGCGTTTGAAATTATCTCCCTTCTGACTTTTTTTAAATTCTCACTGTTGGTATGTCAGGTTGTGTAGCTGCTGTATTGCGTTGGATTGTGTAGCATTACTGCTGTGTAGCTGCTGTTGGGGCACCAGGTTGTGTCGCTTTCCTATTGTGTAGCTGCTCTTGGGGCACCAGGTTGTGTAGCTATCCTGTTGTGTAGCTGCTGTTGTGGCACCAGGTTGTGTAGCTGTGCTGTTGTGTATCTGTCCTGTTGGGGCACCAGGTTGTGTAGCTGTGCTGTTGTGTAGCTGTCCTGTTGGGGCACCTGGTTGTGTAGCTGTCCTGTTAGGGCACCTGGTTGTGTAGCTGTGCTGTTGTGTAGCTGTCCTGTTGGGGCACCAGGTTGTGTAGCTGTGCTGTTGTGTAGCTGTCCTGTTGGGGCACCAGGTTGTGTAGCTGTCTTGTTGGGGCACCTGGTTGTGTAGCTGTCCTGTTGTGTAGCTGTGCTGTTGTGTAGCTGTGCTGTTGTGTAGCTGCTGTTGGGGCACCAGGTTGTGTTGGTATCCTCCAGTGTGGTGATGTCAGCGTTCATCGGCCTCCCCCATTGGCTGCCCCACCGCTGGCTCCGCCCCCAGCCTGGTCCTGTGCCCCCGACATCATGAGGAATAGGACCAGGGGGACGATGTACATCCACTGGAGAGAGAGAGACAGGGAGAGGGAGAGGGGTTAATACACTGCTATATCCACTGGAGGGAGACAGGGAGAGGGAGAGGGAGAGGGAGAGGGAGAGGGAGAGGGAGAGGGGTTAATACACCAGTACATCCACTGGAGAGAAACAGAGAGACAGGGAGAGGGAGAGGGGTTAATACACCAGTACATCCACTGGAAAGAGACAGAGAGACAGGGAGAGGGAGAGGGGTTAATACACCAGCACATCCACTGGAGGGAGACAGGGAGAGGGAGAGGGGTTAATACACTGATACATCCACTGGAGAGAAACGGAGAGAGGGACAGAGGGACAGGTCAGGACACAGAGCCCAGGGACAGAGGGACAGGTCAGGAAACGGAGCCCAGGGACAGGTCAGGACACGGAGCCCAGGGACAGAGGGACAGGTCAGGACACGGAGCCCAGGGACAGAGGGACAGGTCAGGACATGGAGCCTAGCCAGGATAGCCAGGGAGAGCAGGCTGGGTGGGGGTGGAGGGGTGGAGGACGTTAATACGAGGAGGAAGAGTGTGGCTAATAGAGATGACACCACCACCACTACACAGGACAATGCGCAATGACGCAAGGAGTCCACTGGAGGGAGCACTGTCACCACCTTTCCATAAGGCAGCCTAGCGCAGCTACAGCACTGGCTACCCTCTGTTCACAGGCTGAACACAGGAAGCTGAGGCCACCCCTGTAAGCTCCACTGCGTGGCCTTCCTGTCCAGACAGTACTAACCCTCTCAGTGTCAAAACACAGCGCCCCCAGGAGGAGTCCCGGCGTCAGTACACACAGGCTTGCCCCCACGCGACCTCCGGTCTCCTTCACTGACACGGCACTCCCAGCATGCTCTGCATACCTGGAGCGGATCAGACTGCTGCGCACTGGGAGTCTGACAGCACTGTCACACCTGGAGCGGATCAGACTGCTGCGCACTGGGAGTCTGACTGACTGCACTGTCACACCTGGAGCGGATCATACTGCTGCGCACTGGGAGACTGACTGACAGCACTGTCACACCTGGAGCGGATCAGACTGCTGCGCACTGGGAGTCTGACTGACTGCACTGTCACACCTGGAGCGGATCAGACTGCTGCGCACTGGGAGTCTGACTGACTGCACTGTCACACCTGGAGCGGATCAGACTGCTGCGCACTGGGAGTCTGACTGACAGCACTGTCACACCTGGAGCGGATCAGACTGCTGCGCACTGGGAGTCTGACAGCACTGTCACACCTGGAGCGGATCAGACTGCTGCGCACTGGGAGTCTGACAGCACTGTCACACCTGGAGCGGATCAGACTGCTGCGCACTGGGAGTCTGACTGACTGCACTGTCACACCTGGAGCGGATCAGAGTGCTGCGCACTGGGAGTCTGACTGACAGCACTGTCCCACCTGGAGCGGATCAGAGTGCTGCGCACTGGGAGTCTGACTGACAGCACTGTCCCACCTGGAGCGGATCAGACTGCTGCGCACTGGGAGTCTGACTGACTGCACTGTCACACCTGGAGCGGATCAGACTGCTGCGCACTGGGAGTCTGACAGCACTGTCACACCTGGAGCGGATCAGACTGCTGCGCACTGGGAGTCTGACAGCACTGTCACACCTGGAGCGGATCAGACTGCTGCGCACTGGGAGTCTGACTGACTGCACTGTCACACCTGGAGCGGATCAGAGTGCTGCGCACTGGGAGTCTGACTGACAGCACTGTCCCACCTGGAGCGGATCAGACTGCTGAGCACTGGGAGTCTGACTGACAGCACTGTCACACCTGGAGCAGATCAGACTGCTGCGCACTGGGAGTCTGACTGACTGCACTGTCACACCTGGAGCGGATCAGACTGCTGCGCACTGGGAGTCTGACTGACTGCACTGTCACACCTGGAGTGGATCAGACTGCTGCGCACTGGGAGTCTGACTGACAGCACTGTCACACCTGGAGTGGATCAGACTGCTGCGCACTGGGAGTCTGACTGACTGCACTGTAACACCTGGAGCGGATCAGACTGCTGGGCACTGGGAGTCTGACTGACAGCACTGTCACACCTGGAGCGGATCAGACTGCTGCGCACTGGGAGTCTGACAGCACTGTCACACCTGGAGCGGATCAGACTGCTGCACACTGGGAGTCTGACAGCACTGTCACACCTGGAGCGGATCAGACTGCTGCACACTGGGAGTCTGACAGCACTGTTACACCTGGAGCGGATCAGACTGCTGCGCACTGGGAGTCTGACTGACAGCACTGTCACACCTGGAGCGGATCAGACTGCTGCGCACTGGGAGTCTGACTGACTGCACTGTCACACCTGGAGCAGATCAGACTGCTGTGCACTGTGAGTCTGACTGACTGCACTGTCACACCTGGAGCGGATCAGACTGCTGCGCACTGGGAGTCTGACTGACTGCACTGTCACACCTGCCAGCCATCAGTACAAACAAGACGGGAGGTCAGTTAGAACTCAGAACAGGCCGATGCCCTCGTACCCGGGACCAGCCCAGAGTCCCACAGCGTCTTCCAGCTCTCTCAAGCTGCAGAGCCCGGGGACTACAGGCCAGGCCCAGCCGCCATCCCAGCTGCAAACATCTGGACTGTGTCTAAACCGAGTCCACAGTCCAGGACCTACAGCACTGTCACACCTGCTGAGTGACAGATCCCTCAGTCACAGTCAGATCCCCGAGACTCCAACAGATCCCTGAAGAACCGACAGATCCCTCAGTCACGGACAGATCCCAGAGACACCAACAGATCCCTCAGTCACGGACAGATCCCTCAGTCACGGACAGATCCCAGAGACACCAACAGATCCCTCAGCCACGGACAGATCGGGGAGCACCAGGGAGATCCTTGCTGACTCATCGGCTGGGCGACTCGGATCGCAGGTCCAGCGAACGTTTCGCCCAAATTTCATCAGGTGATGTCAAACCTCTAGCTTGACAAGAGGGCATCCCAGGGTGCAGTAGCCAAGACAGAGTGTCAAAAACCTGTACACCTGTCTGACTGGCACACCTGTCTCCTGATCCCACACCTGTCTCCTGACCCCACACCTGTCTGACTGGCACACCTGTCTCCTGACCCCACACCTGTCTGACTGCCACACCTGTCTCCTGATCCCACACCTGTCTGACTGCCACACCTGTCTCCTGATCCCACACCTGTCTCCTGACCCCACACCTGTCTGACTGCCACACCTGTCTCCTGATCCCACACCTGTCTCCTGACCCCACACCTGTCTGACTGGCACACCTGTCTCCTGACCCCACACCTGTCTCCTGACCCCACACCTGTCTGACTGGCACACCTGTCTCCTGATCCCACACCTGTCTCCTGACCCCACACCTGTCTGACTGGCACACCTGTCTCCTGATCCCACACCTGTCTGACTGGCACACCTGTCTCCTGATCCCACACCTGTCTCCTGATCCCACACCTGCCTGATTGAGTCAGCAGAGGACTGGAGCTCCGAGTGACAGACAGGGAGAGAGTGAGCAGGGGAAGATGGGGAGGGGGAGAGGGAGCGTCTGCGCCGTTTACTTGTGAGGTCAGCCCTGCTCTCTGGCTCCCCCTGCTGGAGCCTGTGAGGAACTGGTGGCCATGAGGAAAACGGCACCTCCCAAAATTAAATACCACTGAAACACAGACACAAACACGCCGATGAATACAACAGGAGAAGCGAACACGCCGACACACGCAAACACCACAGCCACACACGACCGAGCCCACGAATAACGCTGAGACACACACGCTCCCTCGGCACGGCCCAGCGCTGGACAGGACGCCCACACTCACGTATTTCGCAAAGAAGGACTTCTGCTCCTGTGGATTCTTCCCCTTCTTCTCCTGCTCCTGCTCCATCCTCTCGATGAACAAAGCAGTTTCTGGACTGAGAGAGAGAGAGAGAGAGAGAGGTTCATACAGACACACTGACTGGACACTCCAGTACATTAACACTGCACTGAGAGAGAGAGGGGTTAATACACACACACTGACTGGACACTCCAGTACATTAACACTGCACTGAGATAGAGAGGAGTTAATACAGACACACTGACTGGACACTCCAGTACATGAACACTGGACTGAGAGAGAGGGGTTCATACAGACACACTGACTGGACACTCCAGTACATTAACACTGCACTGAGAGAGAGAGGGGTTAATACACACACACTGACTGGACACTCCAGTACATTAACACTGCACTGAGAGAGAGAGGGGTTAATACACACACACTGACTGGACACTCCAGTACATTAACACTGCACTGAGATAGAGAGGAGTTAATACAGACACACTGACTGGACACTCCAGTACATTAACACTGCACTGAGATAGAGAGGAGTTAATACAGACACACTGACTGGACACTCCAGTACATGAACACTGGACTGAGAGAGAGGGGTTCATACAGACACACTGACTGGACACTCCAGTACATTAACACTGCACTGAGAGAGAGAGGGGTTAATACACACACACTGACTGGACACTCCAGTACATTAACACTGCACTGAGAGAGAGAGAGAGGTTAATACAGACACACTGACTGGACACTCCAGTAAATTAACACTGCACTGAGAGAGGGGGGTTCATACACACACACTGACTGGACACTCCAGTACATAAAGGAGAGACTTACGCAGGGGCTGACGATGGTCCCATGATGCTCAGTGTGGTGTTAAACATTTCCAGATCGACATCCTCCACCTCTGCCCCTTGGCAGGAGCCTGGCAGTGTGACTATGGAGATGCCAATCACACTGCCACTGACATCAGTGTTCACAGTGATGACATCACTGAGGTGAGACTCCACTAGAGCACACTGACAAAGAGAAAGAGACTGGTGACAAAGATCCTAGCATAGACCCTAAATTCAGACATAGCAGACCCTAATATAGACCCCAGAGACACTCCTCACACACACAGATTAATACAGACCCTAATATAGACCCAAGAGACACCTCCCACACACACCAAAATTAATACAGACCCTAGAGACACACCTCACACACAGAGATTAATACAGACCCTAATATAGACCCTAGAGACACACCTCACACACAGAGATTAATACAGACCCTAATATAGACCCTAGAGACACACCTCACACACACAGATTAATACAGACCCTAATATAGACCCTAGAGGCACACCTCACACACACAGATTAATACAGACCCTAATATAGACCCCACAGACACTCCTCACACACACAGATTAATACAGACCCTAATATAGACCCTAGAGACACACCTCACACACACAGATTAATACAGACCCTAATATAGACCCCAGAGACACACCTCACACACACACAGATTAATACAGAACCTAATATAGACCCTAGAGGCACACCTCACACACAGATTAATACAGACCCTAATATAGACCCTAGAGACACACCTCACACACATACAGATTAATACAGACATTAATATAGACCATACAGTGCAAAAACTACTGCACTCTGCTTTCTATGAGTTCTGCATTCTGTTCCTTTCCCTCAGTCACCCCTCCCCTCCTCGTTTCCGCTCTCTCACCGCTCGGACAAACGAGGTGAGGTATCCGTCAGCCTGCGAGGAATGTCTGTCCGTCAGGCCCGTCAGCACAGAGCTCCGCGGGACCCTGATCCGATAAAGACCATCTACTGCTGCCACCTCCTGACAGAGAGAGAGAGGGGTTAATACAGACACAGGACAGCCCTGAACAGCAGCACTGGCCCCTCTGTCCACTGCTGTCCTCCTGACAGAGAGAGAGAGGGGCTGCAGCAGAACCTGGCACTGCTGGAGCAGTACTGTCAGACCTGGGCACTGACAGTCAATCTGGACAAGACCAGAGTTATGGTTTTCCAGAAGAAAGCCAGACCTCAGGGAAACAGGTACAAATTCACACTGAACAAGAACACATTGGAGCACACATCCAGCTACACATATCTCGGTCTCACCATCAGCTCTTCCGGGAGTTTTGACCTGGCAGTGAAGGCACTGAGGGAGAAGGCACTCAGGGCTTTCTACGCAATAAGAAGGAGGCTCTTCAACATCAACCCACCAACAAGAATCTGGCTCCAAATATTTGAAAGTGTAATCCAACCCATTGCCCTATACGGCAGTGAAGTTTGGGGTCCCCTCACAGACCAGGATTACACCCAATGGGACAAACACCCCACAGAAACTCTGCACATGGAGATCTGTAGAATCATCCTCCGTGTGCAGAGAAAAACTCCTAACTAACAACGGGTGCAGGGCCGAATTAGGCCAGTACCCACTATTGATAAACATACAGAAAAGAATATTAAAGTATTGGCTACACCTAAAAAACAGCGACCAAAATTCCTACCACCACAAAGCCCTGCTGAGCCAAGAGCTGAGCCCAAAACAGAGCCCCCTGAGCCAGCTGGTCCTGAGGCTCACCGACCTGAGCCACACCAACACTAACCAGCCTCAGGACAGCACTGCTAGAGCACCACAACCCAGACTCAACCACATCACAGCACAGATCAAACAGCAATATCTCACACACTGGGACACACACACACAAACACAACATAAACTGGAATGCTACAGAACCTTAAACAGACAATACACACTAGCTGAATATTTGACCAAAATAAAAAATAACAAACAGAAACAGACCCTGACGAAGTACAGGCTCAGTGACCACAACCTGGCCATAGAAACTGGGCGACACAGGCAGACCTGGCTGCCCAGAGAGGACAGGCTGTGCTCCCACTGCCAGCAGGGAGAAATAGAGACAGAGGTGCACTTCCTACTGCACTGTGACAGATACTCTGGGATTAGAGAAACATTCTTCCCGAAATTCAGAAATCTAATCCCAGAGTTCCCACACCTGCCAAAACCACAACAGGTCCCAATCCTACTGGGAGAGGGAGGAGGGAACTCAGTTGATCTGGCAGCCCAGTATGTGATCTCCTGTCACAGCCTGAGGAACAGTGAGTCCGTCTCCCAATAATGCTCCAGCTGCCTACAGTATATGTTGATATTATATAATATGTCTTTGTTGTAAATGTCTGAAACATGTCTGTAGATTTTATTTTACTTCTATTTTTTGTTTTGTTCTATGTTAATTTTATTATTTTTATTTGCTTTGGCAACACTGATTGTACCCATCGGTCATGCTAATAAAGCACCTTGAATTGAATTGAATTGAGAGAGGGGTTAATACAGAGACAGGACACCCCTGAACAGCAGCACTGGCCCCTCTGTCTACTGCTGTCCTCCTGACAGAGAGAGAGGGGTTAATACAGACACAGGACACCCCTGAACAGCAGCACTGGCCCCTCTGTCTACTGCTGTCCTCCTGACAGAGAGAGAGGGGTTAATACAGACACAGGACACCCCTGAACAGCAGCACTGGCCCCTCTGTCCACTGCTGTCCTCCTGGCAGAGAGAGAGGGGTTAATACAGACACAGGACAGCCCTGAACAGCAGCACTGGCCCCTCTGTCCACTGCTGTCCTCCTGGCAGAGAGAGAGGGGTTAATACAGACACAGGACACCCCTGAACAGCAGCACTGGCCCCTCTGTCCACTGCTGTCCTCCTGACAGAGAGAGAGAGGGGTTAATACAGACACAGGACACCCCTGAACAGCAGCACTGGCCCCTCTGTCCACTGCTGTCCTCCTGGCAGAGAGAGAGGGGTTAATACAGACACAGGACAGCCCTGAACAGCAGCACTGGCCCCTCTGTCCACTGCTGTCCTCCTGACAGAGAGAGAGAGGGGTTAATACAGACACAGGACAGCCCTGAACAGCAGCACTGGCCCCTCTGTCCACTGCTGTCCTCCTGACAGAGAGAGAGAGGGGTTAATACAGACACAGGACAGCCCTGCACAGCAGCACTGGCCCCTCTGTCCACTGCTGTCCTCCTGGGAGAGAGAGAGAGAGAGAGAGGGGTTAATACAGACACAGGACAGCCCTGAACAGCAGCACTGGCCCCTCTGTCCACTGCTGTCCTCCTGGCAGAGAGAGAGAGAGGGGTTAATACAGACACAGGACAGCCCTGAACAGCAGCACTGGCCCCTCTGTCCACTGCTGTCCTCCTGACAGAGAGAGAGAGGGGTTAATACAGACACAGGACACCCCTGAACAGCAGCACTGGCCCCTCTGTCCACTGCTGTCCTCCTGACAGAGAGAGAGAGGGGTTAATACAGACACAGGACACCCCTGAACAGCAGCACTGGCCCCTCTGTCCACTGCTGTCCTCCTGGCAGAGAGAGAGAGAGGGGTTAATACAGACACAGGACAGCCCTGCACAGCAGCACTGGCCCCTCTGTCCACTGCTGTCCTCCTGACAGAGAGAGAGAGAGAGGGGTTAATACAGACACAGGACAGCCCTGAACAGCAGCACTGGCCCCTCTGCCCACTGCTGTCCTCCTGACAGAGAGAGAGGGGTTAATACAGACACAGGACAGCCCTGAACAGCAGCACTGGCCCCTCTGTCCACTGCTGTCCTCCTGACAGAGAGAGAGAGGGGTTAATACAGACACAGGACAGCCCTGAACAGCAGCACTGGCCCCTCTGCCCACTGCTGTCCTCCTGACAGAGAGAGAGAGGGGTTAATACAGACACAGGACAGCCCTGAACAGCAGCACTGGTCCCTCTGTCCACTGCTGTCCTCCTGACAGAGAGAGAGAGGGGTTAATACAGACACAGGACACCCCTGAACAGCAGCACTGGCCCCTCTGTCCACTGCTGTCCTCCTGACAGAGAGAGAGAGGGGTTAATACAGACACAGGACACCCCTGAACAGCAGCACTGGCCCCTCTGTCTACTGCTGTCCTCCTGACAGAGAGAGAGAGGGGTTAATACAGACACAGGACACCCCTGAACAGCAGCACTGGCCCCTCTGTCCACTGCTGTCCTCCTGACAGAGAGAGAGAGGGGTTAATACAGACACAGGACACCCCTGAACAGCAGCACTGGCCCCTCTGTCTACTGCTGTCCTCCTGACAGAGAGAGAGGGGTTAATACAGACACAGGACACCCCTGAACAGCAGCACTGGCCCCTCTGTCCACTGCTGTCCTCCTGACAGAGAGAGAGAGGGGTTAATACAGACACAGGACAGCCCTGCACAGCCCTGAACCGCAGCTTAATGATCTACTGCTTGTGCCACCTGGAGCATCATTCACTCCTGCTCAACTCTGTCCGGTTCCCAGGCGGTCTGAACTAAGATCGCTTTCTTGCTCCAGGAAGGGGATCCTCTACCTCACTCCCCCCACCCTGCCCCCCCGTCCGCCTCGGACCACCGGGTCTCTCACCCGCAGCTTGTTCCTCTCCTCCTCGGTCAGCTGGTTCTGAGACAGGGAGAGCCCGGACTCTCTGCCTGGCTTCAGCAGCAGCGCCCCCCGCAGGCCGAACTGAGGACTGTCATCTGATAAAGGGACAGGAGAGAAAGAGGGAGAGAGGGGTTAATACAGACACACTGACTGGACACTCCAGTACATGAACACTGCACTGAGAGAGAGAGGGGTTCATACAGACACACTGACTGGACACTCCAGTACATTAACACTGCACTGAGAGAGAGAGGGGTTCATACAGACACACTGACTGGACACTCCAGTACATGAACACTGCACTGAGAGAGAGGGGTTCATACAGACACACTGACTGGACACTCCAGTACATTAACACTACACTGAGAGAGAGAGGGGTTAATACAGACACACTGACTGGACACTCCAGTACATTAACACTACACTGAGAGAGAGAGGGGTTAATACAGACACACTGACTGGACACTCCAGTACATTAACACTACACTGAGAGAGAGAGGGGTTAATACAGACACACTGACTGGACACTCCAGTACATTAACACTACACTGAGAGAGAGAGGGGTTCATACACACACACTGACTGGACACTCCAGTACATGAACACTGCACTGAGAGAGAGGGGTTCATACAGACACACTGACTGGACACTCCAGTACATGAACACTGCACTGAGAGAGAGAGGGGTTAATACAGACACACTGACTGGACACTCCAGTACATGAACACTGCACTGAGAGAGAGAGGGGTTCATACAGACACAGTGACTGGACACTCCAGTACATGAACACTGCACTGAGAGAGAGAGGGGTTAATACAGACACACTGACTGGACACTCCAGTACATGAACACTGCACTGAGAGAGAGAGGGGTTCATACAGACACAGTGACTGGACACTCCAGTACATTAACACTGTACTGAGAGAGAGAGGGGTTCATACAGACACACTGACTGGACACTCCAGTACATTAACACTGCACTGAGAGAGAGAGGGGTTCATACAGACACACTGACTTGACACTCCAGTACATTAACACTGCACTGAGAGAGAGAGGGGTTAATACAGACACACTGACTGGACACTCCAGTACATTAACACTGCACTGAGAGAGAGAGGGGTTAATACAGACACACTGACTGGACACTCCAGCACATTAACACTGCACTGAGAGAGAGAGGGGTTCATACACACACACTGACTGGACACTCCAGTACATGAACACTGCACTGAGAGAGAGAGGGGTTCATACACACACACTGACTGGACACTCCAGTATAGTAACACTCACCCAGCTCGAAGGAGTGCTCCAGGGGAATGGAAAACCCAGTGCTGTCCGGCTCCAAGGTCTCACCTGGCTGGACAGGAAGTGAATAGTGAGCAAACAGGAAGAAGCCGCAGTGACAGCTGGGATACAGTGACGTCGAAGTGACGAGAGCCACAAACCTGTGGGCACCTCCTTCAAGTAGGAGCAGCCCCCAGGAGCCAGAGACCAGGCCCAGGAGCAGACCAGTCCAGTCCAGAGCTCTGAGCGGAATCTCACACCAGCCTGGGGGCACAGTGCCCATTCCAGAGCAGATCTCTCCCGGGCTGCGCGACATGAGTCAGACAGGCTGAGGGAGACCTACAGGAGCAGCATCACGGCACGCAGGTCTGGAGCTGCACGGTCCCACAGGGCTTACACACAGCAGGCTCTGCTTTCTCACCCACTGAAGCACTGCCCCACCTGGGAGACGCACAGCGATCATTCTGTACCAGTGACCCCACCTGGGAGACACACAGTGATCATTCTGTACCAGTGACCCCACCTGGGAGACGCACAGCGATCATTCTGCACCAGCCTAAAACCTGTAAAAACCTAAATCATTCTAGAATAGCAGAACAGATGTTTAGTGATTGATTCAATCTTATGCATTTTTAATGTAAACCCTATCACTTACTGAGCACAACCAAACCTCACCTCACAATAGTATAAATCGTTTACATTCCATAAGCAGTACATGCTTTTCTCTATAACAAGTCACTACTAATTCTGAGGATGGACCACACTTCAAGGCATCAGGAAGTGAAAGCACCAGAACATTTTGCTGTCTTACCCATGTTCACAGTGCACAGTGATCAGTCTGCACCAGTGACCCCACCTGGGAGACGCACAGTGATCAGTCTGCACCAGTGACCCCACCTGGGAGACGCACAGTGATCATTGTGCACCAGTGACCCCACCTGGGAGACGCACAGTGATCATTCTGCACCAGTGACCCCACCTGGGAGACGCACAGTGATCATTCTGCACCAGTGACCCCACCTGGGAGACGCACAGTGATCATTCTGTACCAGTGACCCCACCTGGGAGACGCACAGCGATCAGTCTGCACCAGTAACCCCACCTGGGAGACGCGCAGTGATCAGTCTGCACCAGTGACCCCACCTGGGAGACGCGCAGTGATCATTCTGTACCAGTAACCCCACCTGGGAGATGCACAGTGATCATTCTGCACCAGTGACCCCACCTGGGAGACACACAGTGATCATTCTGCACCAGCAGCCCCACCTGGGAGACACACAGCGATCATTCTGCACCAGTAACCCCACCTGGGAGACACACAGTGATCATTCTGCACCAGCAGCCCCACCTGGGAGACACACAGTGATCATTCTGCACCAGTGACCCCACCTGGGAGACACACAGTGATCATTCTGCACCAGTAACCCCACCTGGGAGACACACAGTGATCATTCTGCACCAGTCACCCCACCTGGGAGACGCACAGCGATCATTCTGCACCAGCAGCCCCACCTGGGAGATGCACAGTGATCATTCTGCACCAGTAACCCCACCTGGGAGACACACAGCGATCAGTCTGCACCAGCTGCCCCACCTGGGAGACACACTGTGTCCTGCAGCTCAGTGACCCTGTTCACCAGGCTGGGGGCACTGGTCTGGAAACTCTGCTGCGGAGGGCAAGGGCGCCTCCTACTGGTCCACCAACACCACTGACAGCTGCACCCTGGTGTTCCCCGCAGGTCTCCCATCCCAGGACGATACTGACCCGGACCAGCCCGGGCGGGCTCCTGAGGCTGCAGAAGCGGCCATTATGCACTTCAAAAACCCAGCAGGCTTTCGGAAACTGACACGGGAAGTGAGCACTGGACGAGAGAGGGAGGCATCGTATCCCCGAGATCTTTGGGGGCGCCCGAACAACCCCTCTCCCTCTTCGGGTCTGGCAACCCCGATACCTCCCGCAACACAACCCAACCGAGCGGCGACAGACACCCCGAAACCACGGGAAACCAGCCGCTCATCTCCACCCGGGAGCGCGGAGACACACCGACACGACCCCGGGGGCAGGGAGACACCCGGGGTGCGGGTCCGCGCAGACACGGGTCCGAGTCGTTGGTGTCCCGTCCCGACACAGTCCGAACACGCCCAGCCTGTTTCGGGTAAGAAGGAAAGGCTGGGCATCACACTCACCCGTCTGCCCGAGTTACAGCCCCCAAACCCGGCGGAAAGAAGCAGGACGAGCGCCGGCAAACCGGAGACCCGCAATCGCAGAAACCAACAGGTCGTCGCCATGTTCGATTTGAGGCCGGAAGAGGACGGGCGACGCAGGACTACATCTCCGCGAACCGGAAGAGCGTCGCAGGACTACAACTGTGCGTCATACGTCAGGAAGCTTGCGGTTGTTACGGAGGATAATACAGAGAGCAAGAGGGAACGTTAAACTCTACCGTAATGAAAAGGATATGAGAGAATGTAAAAAATAAAGCAGACCGTGCTTTATTTAAGAACTGGTGACTGAGAGAACTTCCTCTTCTAATGTAAAATGTATTTTATAGATTTAGGAACCGGCTTCAGTAATTAAAAAAAATCATATTTTATATTTATAAATTGTTAATTAATTATATTTACATTTCAATAATGCCTTCAGCTCTGTGTCTAACCAGTCTATTTTCACCTAAACGCTGATTCAGCCGAGGACTGTAGACAGACACACTGACTGGACACTCCAGTACATTAACACTGCACTGAGAGAGAGAGGGGTTAATACACACACACTGACTGGACACTCCAGTACATTAACACTGCACTGAGAGAGAGAGGGGTTCATACAGACACACTGACTGGACACTCCAGTACATTAACACTGCACTGAGAGAGAGAGGGGTTCATACAGACACACTGACTGGACACTCCAGTACATTAACACTGCACTGAGAGAGAGAGGGGTTAATACACACACTGACTGGACACTCCAGTACATGAACACTGCACTGAGAGAGAGAGAGGGGTTAATACAGACACACTGACTGGACACTCCAGTACATTAACACTGCACTGAGAGAGAGAGGGGTTAATACAGACACCCTGACTGGACACTCCAGTACATTAACACTGCACTGAGAGAGAGAGGGGTTAATACACACACACTGACTGGACACTCCAGTACATGAACACTGCACTGAGAGAGAGAGAGAGGGGTTAATACAGACACACTGACTGGACACTCCAGTACATGAACACTGCACTGAGAGAGAGAGGGGTTCATACAGACACACTGACTGGACACTCCAGTACATTAACACTGCACTGAGAGAGAGAGGGGTTAATACAGACACACTGACTGGACACTCCAGTACATGAACACTGCACTGAGAGAGAGAGGGGTTAATACACACACACTGACTGGACACTCCAGTACATTAACACTGCACTGAGAGAGAGAGGGGTTCATACAGACACACTGACTGGACACTCCAGTACATTAACACTGCACTGAGAGAGAGGGGTTCATACAGACACACTGACTGGACACTCCAGTACATTAACACTGCACTGAGAGAGAGAGGGGTTCATACAGACACACTGACTGGACACTCCAGTACATTAACACTGCACTGAGAGAGAGGGGTTCATACAGACACACTGACTGGACACTCCAGTACATTAACACTGCACTGAGAGAGAGAGGGGTTCATACAGACACACTGACTGGACACTCCAGTACATTAACACTGCACTGAGAGAGAGAGGGGTTAATACAGACACACTGACTGGACACTCCAGTACATGAACACTGCACTGAGAGAGAGAGGGGTTAATACACACACACTGACTGGACACTCCAGTACATGAACACTGCACTGAGAGAGAGAGAGGGGTTCATACACACACACTGACTGGACACTCCAGAGTTAGATACAGTAGATCACTCTTTCAGTAGATAACCAGGTGTCCTCACTAGTTAACCTAAGCACCCTCCTCCCTCCTCAGAGACCCAGGGTCTCAAGTGACAGCCCCCCTTGCCCCCTCTCTCCCGGGGAGTCTTGAGTGCCAGGAGGGACAGAATTAAACGAGGGCACATTCTTACTCTCAGATCAGAGCCTCGAGGACGGACAGAGAGCAGCCGACGCACAGCCATGCCAGAGCCCAAGAAGCCAGGTAAGAACCGGCCTCCCACCTGAGAGCACACTTACTGTGGCCTCTCACGAGAGCTGGACTTGACCCCCATCAGAACCGACCCCCTACCGACTCTCAGGGCTGGACTAGGCTGACTGGACTGGGAGCTGGATTAGTTCTTTACTGGGAGTATAATCAGACTCCACTGACACTGACAGAGCAGTCTGAGACTCTCCAGGCTGGACTGACTGGACTGGGATCTGGATTAGTTATGAACTGGGATTATAATCAGACTCCACTGACACTGAGAGAGCAGTCTGAGACTCTCCAGTCTGGACTGGACTGACTGGACTGGGATCTGGATTAGTTTTGAACTGGGATTATAATCAGACTCCACTGACACTGACAGAGCAGTCTGAGACTCTCCAGGCTGGACTGGACTGACTGGACTGGGAGCTGGATTAGTTATGAACTGGGATTATAATCGGACTCCACTGACACTGACAGAGCAGTCTGAGACTCTCCAGGCTGGACTGGGCTGACTGGACTGGGAGCTGGATTAGTTATGAAATGGGATTATAATCAGACTCCACTGACACTGACAGAGCAGTCTGAGACTCTCCAGGCTGGACTGGACTGACTGGACTGGAAGCTGGATTAGTTATGAACTGGGATTATAATCAGACTCCACTGACACTGACAAAGCAGTCTGAGACTCTCCAGGCTGGACTGGACTGACTTCAATGTAAATTTTTTTGCACATAAATTGAAGTTTTACTTTGTACATATAGTTATGATTAAACTAGTATCTAGTGTCTCTGCTTAATTGTATTCAAGTCTGTGTGTTACAGTGCCGTATAGATTGGTCAATACACAGGATGGAGATCAATCAGTATATCCTGTGGATCAGTCAGTATAAACTGTGGATCGGTCAGTATGCCCTGTGGATCAGAAATTGGTCAGTAAACTGTGTGGATCGGTCAGTACACAGGCTGTGGATCGGTCAGTACGCTGTGTGGATCGGTCAGTATGTGCTGTGAATCGGTCAGTACGCTGTGTGGATCGGTCAGTACGCTGTGTGGATCGTCAGTATGTGCTGTGGATCGGTCAGTACACTGTGTGGATCGGTCAGTACACTGTGTGAATCGGTCAGTATGTGCTGTGGATCGGTCAGTACACTGTGTGGATCGGTCAGTATGTGCTGTGGATCGGTCAGTACACTGTGTGAATCGGTCAGTACACAGGCTGTGGACGGTCAGTACACTGTGTGGATCGGTCAGTACGCTGTGTGGATCGGTCAGTACACTGTGTGGATCGGTCAGTACGCTGTGTGGATCGGTCAGTACACAGGCTGTGGACGGTCAGTACACTGTGTGGATCGGTCAGTATGTGCTGTGGATCGGTCAGGACGCTGTGTGGATCGGTCAGTACGCTGTGTGAATCGGTCAGTACACAGGCTGTGGACGGTCAGTATGTGCTGTGGATCGGTCAGTACACTGTGTGGATCGGTCAGTATGTGCTGTGGATCGGTCAGTACGCTGTGTGGATCGGTCAGTATGTGCTGTGGATCGGTCAGTACGCTGTGTGGATCGGTCAGGACGCTGTGTGGATCGGTCAGTACACTGTGTGAATCGGTCAGTACGCTGTGTGGATCGGTCAGTACACAGGCTGTGGACGGTCAGTACACTGTGTGGATCGGTCAGTACGCTGTGTGGATCGGTCAGTACACTGTGTGGATCGGTCAGTACACAGGCTGTGGACGATCAGTACGCTGTGTGGATCGGTCAGTACGCTGTGTGGATCGGTCAGTATGTGCTGTGGATCGGTCAATTTGTGCTGTGGATCGGTCAGTATGTGCTTTGGATCGGTCAGTACACTGTGTGAATCGGTCAGTACACAGGCTGTGGACGGTCAGTACGCTGTGTGGATCGGTCAGTACGCTGTGTGGATCGGTCAGGACGTGCTGTGGACGGTCAGGACGTGCTGTGGATCGGTCAGTACGTGCTGTGGACGGTCAGGACGTGCTGTGGATCGGTCAGTACGTGCTGTGGACGGTCAGTACGTGCTGTGGATCGGTCAGTACGTGCTGTGGACGGTCAGGACGCAGGACGTGGCTCTCTCAGTATGCAGTATTTGCAGGAGCTGGTGTAGGCAGGATGTTGAATTTCTGGCTGTCCTTGGTGTGACTCTCACATGATCTGGCTGTAAAACCTGAGAAGAGAGTGGCAGGAGGAGGAGGAGGAGGGAGAAATGTTGAAGGAGCTGCTCTGCCAAGTTCTGAGCTCACACCTGCTTTCCCACCTCTGCCTCTCCTTCTCTCCATCTCTCCCCCTCTCCCTCTCTCCCTCTCTCAGTTCAACTCAACAAACTCTACTGGCATAATCTATAAATTACAGTGTTGCCAAAGCAGATAGTCAACAAAATATTTACTAACATTTACAGCAGAAACACACAAAACATGACACATTATTGAGAGACAGACTCTCAGGCTGGGACAGGAGATCACACACTGTATTATTATTATTGAGAGACAGGCTCACTGTCTGTTCCTCAGGCTGGGACAGGAGATCACACACTGTATTATTATTGAGAGACAGGCTCACTGTCTGTTCCTCAGGCTGGGACAGGAGATCACACACTGTATTATTATTATTGGGAGACAGGCTCACTGTCTGTTCCTCAGGCTGGGACAGGAGATCACACACTGTATTATTATTATTGAGAGACAGGCTCACTGTCTGTTCCTCAGGCTGGGACAGGAGATCACACACTGTATTATTATTATTGAGAGACAGGCTCACTGTCTGTTCCTCAGGCTGGGACAGGAGATCACACTGTATTATTATTATTGTGAGACAGGCTCACTGTCTGTTCCTCAGGCTGGGACAGGAGATCACACTGTATTATTATTACTGAGAGACAGGCTCACTGTCTGTTCCTCAGGCTGGGACAGGAGATCACACACTGTATTATTATTATTGAGAGACAGGCTCACTGTCTGTTCCCCAGGCTGGGACAGGAGATCACACACTGTATTATTATTATTGAGAGACAGGCTCACTGTCTGTTCCTCAGGCTGGGACAGGAGATCACACACTGTATTATTATTATTGAGAGACCGGCTCACTGTCTGTTCCTCAGGCTGGGACAGGAGATCACACACTGTATTATTATTACTGAGAGACAGGCTCACTGTCTGTTCCTCAGGCTGGGACAGGAGATCACACACTGTATTATTATTATTGAGAGACAGGCTCACTGTCTGTTCCTCAGGCTGGGACAGGAGATCACACACTGGGCTACCAGTTCAACTGAGTTCCCTCCTCCTTCTCCCAGTAGGACTGGGACTTGTGATTCTGGCAGGTGTAGGAATTCTGGGATTTGATTTGTACATTTGGGGAAGAATGTTTCTCTAATCCCAGAGTATCTGACACAGTGCAGTAGGAAGTGCACCTCTGTCTCTATTTCTCCCCGCTGGCAGTGGGAGCACAGCCTGTCCTCTCTGGGCAGCCAGGTCTGCATGTGTCCAGTGTGTGTGTCCAGGCTGTGGTCACTGAGCCTGTCCTCTCTGGACAGCCAGGTCTGTCTGTGTCCAGTGTGTGTGTCCAGGCTGTGGTCACTGAGCCTGTCCTCTCTGGACAGACAGGTCTGCCTGTGTCCAGTGTGTGTGTCCAGGCTGTGGTCACTGAGCCTGTCCTCTCTGGACAGCCAGGTCTGCCTGTGTCCAGTGTGTGTGTCCAGGCTGTGGTCACTGAGCCTGTCCTCTCTGGACAGCCAGGTCTGCCTGTGTCCAGTGTGTGTGTCCAGGCTGTGGTCACTGAGAGGAAGAGGAAGTGTGGGGAGGAGGCGAGAGAGAGGTCTCAGGACGTTACAGAGACGCGCCCCGAGATCCGGCCAGAGAAACGGAATGGTAGTCAGTCACTCGGCAGTCGAGCAGGAAGGAAAAGAAAGTAAAAGAGATAGATTATATACTCATTCCCAAATCCTTCTTCTTTCCAAATCCCTCTTCCTCTTTCTCTAATCCTTCTCCTGCTTGTCCCGAAATTCCTCTCCCTCCGTCCCTAATCCCTCCCCGTCTCTCTCCGACACGTTCCTTGTTCCCATTCCACACTGTCCCGGCACTCCCAGAATTCCCCTCTCCTCTGCTCCGGACTTGACCGTTCTGGGGTCCGAGGTCAGAGGTCAGAGGCATCTGACCTAAGGGAGCGCTCCCTGTCTCGTGTGCGCCACGCCCACAGAGGGAAGAGATCTCTCTCCTGCTGCTGGGAACTGGAGCGCTGGACTGGACTGGACTGGACTCCAGTACAGGACCACACCGCACCGCCCTGTGCTGTCGTACACTGTGTTGAACTGGAACTTTATTGTATTAGAGGGGACTGCAGTACTGTATACTGGAAAGGATACCCCTCTCTCTCAGTGCAGTGTTAATGTACTGGAGTGTCCAGTCAGTGTGTCTGTATGAACCCCTCTCTCTCTCAGTGCAGTGTTAATGTACTGGAGTGTCCAGTCAGTGTGTCTGTATGAACCCCTCTCTCTCTCAGTGCAGTGTTAATGTACTGGAGTGTCCAGTCAGTGTGTCTGTATGACCCCCTCTCTCTCTCAGTGCAGTGTTAATGTACTGGAGTGTCCAGTCAGTGTGTCTGTATTAACCCCTCTCTCTCTCAGTGCAGTGTTAATGTACTGGAGTGTCCAGTCAGTGTGTCTGTATTAACCCCTCTCTCTCTCTCAGTGCAGTGTTAATGTACTGGAGTGTCCAGTCAGTGTGTGTGTATGAACCCCTCTCTCTCTCAGTGCAGTGTTAATGTACTGGAGTGTCCAGTCAGTGTGTCTGTATTAACCCCTCTCTCTCAGTGCAGTGTTAATGTACTGGAGTGTCCAGTCAGTGTGTCTGTATTAACCCCTCTCTCTCAGTGCAGTGTTAATGTACTGGAGTGTCCAGTCAGTGTGTGTGTATTAACCCCCCTCTCTCTCAGTGCAGTGTTAATGTACTGGAGTGTGCAGTCAGTCTCACAGTTTGGTTGTCAGTATACAGTTATAATCCGGGGTCTCGCGTGCGGACAGTTATAATTATATAAGGCTCTGAAATGTGCTATCCCATCGCTATCAGATCGCCCCGAGCAGCTTATGAAAATACTGGGGGATTAGCGTTTTATTTTCTCAAACTCCAACTCGATACATCCTGCCCTATATATCCCGCCTGCCCTCGTCGTGCAAGGCGATCCGCCGGAGTCCGGTTACCGCTACCCCAAATTAATCAGATCTCATCGCCCAGGAATTCCCGTCTGGAGGAGCAGAGCCCTTCCCTGCTCCGGGGCTCGGGTCGGGAAACACAAAGGGCCCAGCCGGTCGTGTGAGCCGATATCCGAACCCACCCCGCCTCCCGAAAACCGCCCCCCTCCCCCCCCCCCCCCCCCGGGGTAAAGGTGAAAGGTCAAGGGTCGGAGGGGGAAGAGCGCGGTTCCGAAGGCGCTGGCCAGAGGCCACGAGGAAGTGAGCCTTGAGCGGACCTGAACCAGGCGTTCAGTGTCCTCGACAGGGCACCTGCCAGGGACCGGTTGATACGCACCAGAGGACACAGGCGAACTGCCCTGGGAGCTGGGGAATGAAGGCACGGGCACTTCTGTACACAGAGGGGGGTGGGGGTGGGGAGCAAGCTGCCCAGCCATGTTGTTGAAGCCGAGACCCTGACCTCTCTCAGGACGCTTCCCGAGAGGAGGGCACTGGTCAATAGTTAGGTGGGCTCAACGCCATCGAGCCATCCAACTCTCCTTATAACACAGACACGTTCAGAATGAATCCATCCACTTTCTCACCCCTTTGTCCAGTGCAGGGTCACTGGCTGGCTTTCTGGGGGCTGTCTAGGGCTGTACAGGCAGGGGACACCATGGATGGGACGCCCGTCCCTCACAGGACACACACACACACACACACACACACACACACACACACACACACACACACACACACACAGACACACACACACACCAGGGCCACTCCCACACAGGACACACACACAGACACACACAGAGACACACACACACTCACACTGGGCCAGTCCATCACAGGACACACACAGACACACCAGGGCCAGTCCATCACAGGACACACACAGACACACACAGACACACCAGGGCCAGTCCATCACAGGACACACACAGACACACCAGGGCCAGTCCATCACAGGACACACACAGACACACACAGACACACCAGGGCCAGTCCCTCACAGGACACACACAGACACACCAGGGCCAGTCCATCACAGGACACACACAGACACACCAGGGCCAGTCCATCACAGGACACACACAGACACACCAGGGCCAGTCCATCACAGGACACACACACACACACTCACACCAGGGCCAGTCCCTCACAGGACACACACTCACACACTCACACATTCACACCAGGGCCAGTCCCTCACAGGACACACACACACACACTCACACATTCACACCAGGGCCAGTCCCTCACAGGACACACACACACACACACACACACACACTCACACTCACACCAGGGCCAGTCCCTCTCAGGACACACACACACACACTCACACATTCACACCAGGGCCAGTCCCTCACAGGACACACACACTCACACTCACAGCAGGGGCAGTTTTCCCAGAAGTCAGTGAAACCCTGATTATGTCAATGGACCGGAACAGCCACATGAACGCGGCCCGTTTTCCCTGAGGGACTGCCGGGGCTCGGCTCTGACCGGTCTGGGCCCGACTGGGTCCGGGAGTGTCTAGGGAGTCGCAGTCAATGGAAAGAGGAGACTCGCCAGGGGAGGGTGACATTTACTACACATGGGGCAGCGACCCGAAATAGCCTGCTCTCTGCTATGTGCTGTCACAGCACACAGGGGCTGTTTCTAAACCCGGCCTCCGGGCTCTCCCACCCTGCTGCGGGACCGGAGACTCCTGCAGAAGCCTCCAGACACAGCTGGGTGAGCTCCTCCAGTCAGGACAGGAGGCTCTTCTGTACACAGAGGGGGGTGGGGGTGTGGAACAGGCTGCCCAGCCCTGTGGTTGAGGCCAATACGCTGGCTTCTCTCCAGACACAGCTGGGTGAGCTCCCCCAGTCAGGACAGGAGGCTCTACTGTACACAGAGAGGGGTGGGGGTGGGGAACAGGCTGCCCAGCCCTGTGGTTGAGGCCGATACCCTGGCTTCTCTCCAGACACAGCTGGGTGAGCTCCTCCAGTCAGGACAGGAGGCTCTACTGTACACCGAGGGGGGTGGGGGTGTGGAACAAGCTCCCCAGCTCTGTGGTTGAGGTCGATACCCTGGCTTCTCTCCAGACACAGCTGGGTGAGCTCCTCCAGTCAGGACAGGAGGCTCTACTGTACACAGAGGGGGGTGGGGGTGTGGAACAGGCTGCCCAGCCCTGTGGTTGATGCCGATACCCTGGCTTCTCTCCAGACACAGCTGGGTGAGCTCCTCCAGTCAGGACAGGAGGCTCTACTGTACACCGAGGGGGGTGGGGGTGTGGAACAAGCTCCCCAGCTCTGTGGTTGAGGTCGATACCCTGGCTTCTCTCCAGACACAGCTGGGTGAGCTCCTCCAGTCAGGACAGGAGGCTCTACTGTACACAGAGGGGGGTGGGGGTGTGGAACAGGCTGCCCAGCCCTGTGGTTGATGCCGATACCCTGGCTTCTCTCCAGACACAGCTGGGTGAGCTCCCCCAGTCAGGACAGGAGGCTCTACTGTACATAGAGGGGGGTGGGGGTGGGGAACAAGCTGCCCAGCCCTGTGGTTGATGCCGATACCCTGGCTTCTCTCCAGACACAGCTGGGTGAGCTCCTGGTGATTGATGATTTCACAGACAGACAGACAGACTGACTGACAGAAACACAGACAGACAGACTGACTGATGGGGAGACAGACAGACAGACTGACTGATGTTGAGACAGCTCCTCAGGATCTTCAGACAGACACTGCTGCTGAAGACCCCTGGGCTGGCTCGGCCCACTGGACACTGGACAGACCGGTCAGCGGAATTCAGCACCTGGATTGAACTAATCCAGTCTCCTACTGCACCAACACTGAACACTGAAGGAGTGCTTCTGCGCCCAGCTAAATACTGCAGGTGCTCGCAGGGACATTTTCTGACCACTTTATCCAGTACAAGATCAGGGGAGGAGGCTGGGGTCTATCCCAGTGAGCAACAGGCACAAGGTGGGGTACGCCCTGGACAGGACACCAGTCCATCACAGGAGACACACACACTCACACACCCTGGACAGGACACCAGTCCATCACAGGAGACACACACACTCACACACCCTGGACAGGACACCAGTCCATCACAGGACACACACACTCACACACCCTGGACAGGACACCAGTCCATGACAGGACACACACTCACACACCCTGGACAGGACACCAGTCCATCACAGGACACACACACTCACACACCCTGGACAGGACACCAGTCCATCACAGGACACACACTCACACACCCTGGACAGGACACCAGTCCATCACAGGACACACACACTCACACACCCTGGACAGGACACCAGTCCATCACAGGACACACACTCACACACCCTGGACAGGACACCAGTCCATCACAGGACACACACACACACACACCCTGGACAGGACGCCAGTCCATCACAGGACACACACACTCACGCCAGAGCCAGTCCATCACAGGACACACAGACACACACACACAGTCCACACAGACAGCCCCCCGGCGCTGCGAGTCAGTGTCTCTGTGGTGTCCAGCTGATTTATCTCCCTGTATTTTTGGCAGCGGTGTCGCGCAGGGGGGCTCCCAGTCAGGCCCCCAACAGGTGCGGCGCTACGGGCAGGACAGCTCCGGTGTCAGAGTCACCATTACCTCCCCCCTGTGGCCACAGGGCCAGGGAGAGACAGACAGGCAGGCAGGGGGAGAGACAGACAGGAGGAGAGACAGACAGGCAGGCAGACAGGCAGGCAGGGGAAGAGACAGACAGGAGGAGAGACAGAGAGAGAGATAGACGGGCAGGAGAGACAGACAGGCAGGAGGAGAGACAGACAGGAGGAGAGACAGACAGACAGGCAGGAGGAGAGACAGACAGGAGGAGAGACAGAGAGACAGATAGACGGGCAGGAGGAGAGACAGACAGGCAGGCAGGAGTAGAGACAGATGGGCAGCTAGAGAGACAGGCAGGCAGGAAGAGAGACAGACAGGCAGGAGGAGAGACAGACAGGCAGGCAGGAGGAGAGACAGACAGAGAGACAGACAGACAGGCAGGAGGAGAGACAGACAGGAGGAGAGACAGGCAGACAGACCTATTCATCCACCTGTGGTTACAGGTGAGGTATAATCCTGGAGATCAGTGACACAGAGACAGAGGCTGAGAGAGAGATCTGGATACAGAGAGAGAGGCAGAGAGAGACAGGGAGAAACAGACACAGATGATCTGCAGTCTGGAATATTCTGACAGAGAGCTAGGAAGAGAGAGATATAGATACAGAGACAGAGAGTGAGATAGAGATAGAGATAAACAGAGACAGTGATAGAGGGATGAGTGCAGACAAAGACAGAAAGCCGGATGAATTGAAAACCGTCCCCTGTTGAAATGCACTTCAGTATTATACTCAGATGCAAGAGTTCTTGGCACAATTTTGACTGCAGAAATTTCACCCCCCCAGAGAGGAACACCAAACACCTCCCTGCTCTTAGAATTCTGTCCCTCCTCCCCTTCACCTCTCTCTCCTCATCGTCTCCAGAACTACCCCCCCTGGGCTGCTGTCCCCACCCACTCATGATTACAGACACTGCTGCTGGACTCGGGGGTCTATTTATAACCCACACAGGCCGAACAGGAGTGCTGACAGCCCCCTGTTTCTCTTTGACACTGATCCTCTGTGGATTCTACTAAGTGAATATGACCCCAAAGACTGACCTCTGATTCCACACCCCACTGCTGAAACACTGCAGCACTGACTCTGAGCCCTGATTCCACACCCCACTGCTGAAACACTGCAGCACTGACTCTGACCCCTGATTCCACACCCCACTGCTGAAACACTGCAGCACTGACTCTGACCCCTGATTCCACACCCCACTGCTGAAACACTGCAGCACTGACTCTGACCCCTGATTCCACACCCCACTGCTGAAACACTGCAGCACTGACTCTGACCCCTGATTCCACACCCCACTGCTGAAACACTGCAGCACTGACTCTGACCCCTGATTCCACACCCCACTGCTGAAACACTGCAGCACTGACTCTGACCCCTGATTCCACACCCCACTGCTGAAACACTGCAGCACTGACTCTGACCCCTGATTCCACACCCCACTGCTGAAACACTGCAGCACTGACTCTGACCCCTGATTCCACACCCCACTGCTGAAACACTGCAGCACTGACTCTGACCCCTGATTCCACACCCCACTGCTGAAACACTGCAGCACTGACTCTGACCCCTGATTCCACACTGCTGAAACACTGCAGCACTGACTCTGACCCCTGATTCCACACCCCACTGCTGAAACACTGCAGCACTGACTCTGACCCCTGATTCCACACCCCACTGCTGAAACACTGCAGCACTGACTCTGACCCCTGATTCCACACCCCACTGCTGAAACACTGCAGCACTGACTCTGACCCCTGATTCCACACCCCACTGCTGAAACACTGCAGCACTGACTCTGACCCCTGATTCCACACTGCTGAAACACTGCAGCACTGACTCTGACCCCTGATTCCACACCCCACTGCTGAAACACTGCAGCACTGACTCTGACCCCTGATTCCACACTGCTGAAACACTGCAGCACTGACTCTGACCCCTGATTCCACACCCCACTGCTGAAACACTGCAGCACTGACTCTGACCCCTGATTCCACACCCCACTGCTGAAACACTGCAGCACTGACTCTGACCCCTGATTCCACACCCCACTGCTGAAACACTGCAGCACTGACTCTGACCCCTGATTCCACACCCCACTGCTGAAACACTGCAGCACTGACTCTGACCCCTGATTCCACACTGCTGAAACACTGCAGCACTGACTCTGACCCCTGATTCCACACCCCACTGCTGAAACACTGCAGCACTGACTCTGACCCCTGATTCCACACCCCACTGCTGAAACACTGCAGCACTGACTCTGACCCCTGATTCCACACCCCACTGCTGAAACACTGCAGCACTGACTCTGACCCCTGATTCCACACCCCACTGCTGAAACACTGCAGCACTGACTCTGACCCCTGATTCCACACCCCACTGCTGAAACACTGCAGCACTGACTCTGACCTCTGATTCCACACCCCACTGCTGAAACACTGCAGCACTGACTCTGACCTCTGATTCCACACTGCTGAAACACTGCAGCACTGACTCTGACCCCTGATTCCACACCCCACTGCTGAAACACTGCAGCACTGACTCTGACCCCTGATTCCACACCCCACTGCTGAAACACTGCAGCACTGACTGACCCCTGATTCCACACCCCACTGCTGAAACACTGCAGTACTGACTCTGACCCCTGATTCCACACCCCACTGCTGAAACACTGCAGCACTGACTCTGACCCCTGATTCCACACCCCACTGCTGAAACACTGCAGCACTGACTCTGAGCCCTGATTCCACACCCCACTGCTGAAACACTGCAGCACTGACTCTGACCCCTGATTCCACACCCCACTGCTGAAACACTGCAGCACTGACTCTGACCCCTGATTCCACACCCCACTGCTGAAACACTGCAGCACTGACTCTGACCCCTGATTCCACACTGCTGAAACACTGCAGCACTGACTCTGACCCCTGATTCCATGTGTCTGTGTGTGGGGCTTGTGCAACAGCTGACACAACTGCACCCCCAGTGGCTGTGGCAGGTATTGCCCTAGCGAAGATCTTTGTGTTCAGCTGTGGCCACAGAGAGCAGGGTAGCAGGGCCTTGTGCAGACTAATGCCGTGTTGCTGTGAGACGAGAGAGAGGGAGTGTGGGAATGAAAGAGAGATCCTGTCATGCGAGACAGTGATGACAGGCAGGAGCCCGACAGAATGAGGGAGAGGGGCAGGGAGAGAGAAGAGGATGGAAGGAGAGACCAGAAAAATGAATTCTCCGCTCCAGGTGTGACAGTGCAGTCAGTCAGACTCCCAGTGCACAGTGGTCTGATCCGCTCCAGGTGTGACAATGCTGTCAGTCAGACTCCCAGTGCACAGTGGTCTGATCCGCTCCAGGTGTGACAGTGCTGTCAGTCACACTCCCAGTGCACAGCAGTCTGATCTGCTCCAGGTGTGACAGTGCTGTCAGACTCCCAGTGCACAGCAGTATGATCCGCTCCAGGTGTGACAGTGCAGTCAGTCAGACTCCCAGTGCGCAGCAGTCTGATCCGCTCCAGGTGTGACAGTGCTGTCAGACTCCCAGTGCACAGCAGTATGATCCGCTCCAGGTGTGACAGTGCAGTCAGTCAGACTCCCAGTGCACAGCAGTATGGTCCACTCCAGGTGTGACAGTGCTGTTAGTCAGACTCCCAGTGCGCAGCAGTCTGATCCGCTCCAGGTGTGACAGTGCAGTCAGTCAGGCTCCCAGTGCGCAGCAGTATGATCCGCTCCAGGTGTGACAGTGCTGTTAGTCAGACTCCCAGTGCACAGCAGTATGATCCACTCCAGGTGTGACAGTGCTGTTAGTCAGACTCCCAGTGCGCAGCAGTCTGATCCGCTCCAGGTGTGACAGTGCAGTCAGTCAGGTTCCCAGTGCGCAGCAGTCTGATCCGCTCCAGGTGTGACAGTGCAGTCAGTCAGACCCCCAGTGCTCAGCAGTCTGATCCGCTCCAGGTGTGACAGTGCAGTCAGTCAGACTCCCAGTGCGCAGCAGTCTGATCCGCTCCAGGTGTGACAGTGCAGTCAGTCAGACTCCCAGTGCGCAGCAGTCTGATCCGCTCCAGGTGTGACAGTGCAGTCAGTCAGACTCCCAGTGCGCAGCAGTCTGATCCGCTCCAGGTGTGACAGTGCAGTCAGTCAGACTCCCAGTGCGCAGCAGTCTGATCCGCTCCAGGTTTTATTGTGTTGACAATCAGAGTCATACTCCACAGCAGTGTTCTCCACTCCACTGCATAGCAGTCATTAACTATGTGCCCTCTTCCTCTTTCAGCAGTCAAGAAGGACAAGAAGGCAGCAGCTCCCCCTGCTGGTGAGTGAGTCTGTCTCCCAGTAATTACTTCTATTAATTAATAATAATTTACTTCTATTTTTTGTTTTGTTTAATGTAAATATCATTACTTTCATTTGCTTTGGCAACACTGATTGTACCCATCGGTCATGCTAATAAAGCACCTGGAATTTAATTGAATTGAGTTCAACTGTCTGTGTGTGTGTGTGAGGGTCACTGTATCAGTGTGCAGATCAGTGCTGTTGGAGTTTCACTGTCTGTGTGTGTGTGTGAGGGTCACTGTATCAGTGTGCAGATCAGTGCTGCTGGAGTTTCACTGTCTGTGTGTGTGAGGGTCACTGTATCAGTGTGCAGATCAGTGCTGTTGGAGTTTCACTGTCTGTGTGTGTGTGTGAGGGTCACTGTATCAGTGTGCAGATCAGTGCTGCTGGAGTTTCACTGTCTGTGTGTGTGTGTGAGGGTCACTGTATCAGTGTGCAGATCAGTGCTGCTGGAGTTTCACTGTTTGTGTGTGTGTGTGAGGGTCACTGTATCAGTGTGCAGATCAGTGCTGCTGGAGTTTCACTGTCTGTGTGTGTGTGTGAGGGTGACTGTATCAGTGTGCAGATCAGTGCTGCTGGAGTTTCACTGTCTGTGTGTGTGAGGGTCACTGTATCAGTGTGCAGATCAGTGCTGTTGGAGTTTCACTGTCTGTGTGTGTGAGGGTCACTGTATCAGTGTGCAGATCAGTGCTGTTGGAGTTTCACTGTCTGTGTGTGTGTGTGAGGGTCACTGTATCAGTGTGCAGATCAGTGCTGCTGGAGTTTCACTGTTTGTGTGTGTGTGTGAGGGTCACTGTATCAGTGTGCAGATCAGTGCTGTTGGAGTTTCACTGTCTGTGTGTGTGTGTGAGGGTCACTGTATCAGTGTGCAGATCAGTGCTTATTTTGCCTGAAAGTTAATAAACAGAATCCCTGTCTGTCCTGTTTGCCCATGTGTTCGTTTTGACTATTTCTGCTCTCATTTTCAGAGAAGAAAGAGGAGCCTGCCCCAGCCCCACCAGCTGAAGGTGAGAGTGAGACAGTGCCTGTCTATGTGTGAGAGTGAGACTGTGAGAGTGAGACAGTGTGTTAACGTCAGTGTGAGAGAGTGAGACAGTGTGAGTGTTAAAGTCAGTGTGTGAGAGTGAGACAGTGTGAGAGTGAGTCAGTGTGAGAGAGTGAGACAGTAAGAGTGTTAAAATCAGTGTGAGAGAGTCAGTCAGTGTGAGAGAGTGAGACAGTGTGAGTGTTAAAGTCAGTGTGAGAGAGTGAGACAGTGAGAGAGTGAGTCAGTGAGAGTGAGACAGTGTGAGTGTTAAAGTCAGTGTGAGAGAGTGAGACAGTGTGAGTGTTGAAGTCAGTGTGAGAGAGTGAGACAGTGAGAGTGAGTCAGTGTGAGAGAGTGAGACAGTGTGAGTGTTGAAGTCAGTGTGAGAGAGTGAGACAGTGTGAGTGTTGAAGTCAGTGTGAGAGAGTGAGACAGTGAGAGTGAGTCAGTGTGAGAGAGTGAGACAGTGTGAGTGTTGAAGTCAGTGTGAGAGTGAGACAGTGAGAGTGAGTCAGTGTGAGAGAGTGAGACAGTGTGAGTGTTGAAGTCAGTGTGAGACAGTGAGAGTGAGTCAGTGTGAGAGAGTGAGACAGTGTTTGTGTTTACAGTGATGAAAGCTTGCTCTTGGGATCAGTCTAACAGGCCTGTTCCTCTTTCTGTCCTGCAGATCATGATGCTGAACTGCCCGTTGATGGTATCTTATTTATTCATCTGTCTCTGTGTCAATATGTCGGTCTGTGTCTCTGTCCACGTATCTGTCTCTGTCTGTGTCTGAGTATCTCTGTGCATGTATCTGTCTCTGTCTGTGTCCCTGAGTGTCTCTGTGCATGTATCTGTCTCTGTCTGTGTCCCTGAGTGTCTCTGTGCATGTATCTGTCTCTTTCTGTGTCTCTGAGTGTCTCTGTGCACGTCTGTCTCTGTCTGTCTTTCTGTCTCTGTCTCTGTGCATGTATCTGTCTCTGTCTGTCTCACAGTGTTTGCTGTCTGTCTTAATGTCTGAGTATCTCTGTGTTTTTGAGTGTCTCTGTGCTTCTGAGTGTCTCTGTCTCTCTAAGCCACGAATTGCTGTATATACCAGGAGCAGAAAGATCTGTCCAGTTCTGTACCTTGAACTTTTTAGAGCTCATGAAGATTTATAGAACATATGATTCATAGCAACTTCTGATTGTCATTACTATTAATAATGTTCCATGATTCATAGCAATTTCTACTTGCTCATTAATATTTGTACGCACACACACAGCTATTTACAAATTAATATGCATATATCCCATGATTCACAGCAACCTCTTGCAGGTTCATTAATATGCATATATCCCATGATTCACAGCAACCTCTTGCAGGTTCATTAATATGCATATATCCCACGATTCACAGCAACCTCTGCACACGTTTCGAGTGCTCAGTATCCTTGTAAGGTGCTGCTTGTGAGATATGCAAAATAGTAAACTTCTTATTGACATGTAGCCTCAGGACACAAACTCACTCAAGATGCAGGAGCTGCGTACAAGTTCCCCTGATCCCTCTCCCCCTCTCTTCCAGAAACCCCCGCTGACGAGGGCAAGACGGAGCTGACCGGGCTGTTTGTGGAAAGGCCACAGAGCGCCGCTGCGGTCAGAGGTGAGACGACACCGGCCTCCTGCGCTGACGACCCTATCGATTCTAGACAAAAGCCCTGTGCATGCTGCCCACATGGTGCCCCTGGGATCAGGGATCGGGGCTCTGCTGGTCTCCCCTGGGATCAGGGATCAGGGATCAGGGCTCCACAAGTCTCTGTGGGCATCAGAGTTCCACTGCTCTCCTCTGGGATCAGGGATCGAGGCTCCGCTGCTCTCCCCTGGGATCGGGGATCAGGGCTTCGCTGGTCTCCCCTGGGATCAGTGATCGGGGCTCCACAAGTCTCTGTAGGCATCAGGGTTCCACTGCTCTCCCCTGGGATCAGGGATCAGGGCTCCACTGCTCTCCTCTGGGATCAGGGATCAGGACTCTGCTGGTCTCCCCTGGGATCAGGGTTCGGGGCTCCAGAAGTCTCTATAGGCATCAGGGATCAGGGCTCCACTGCTCTCCCCTGGGATCAGGCATGTGGTATCGATCATGTCTCACTTGCAAGCAGAGACACAAGAGGTCTCGACAGACGTCAGAGTTCTGGACCGATAGGCCAGTCCTGATCGCAGGCAAAGACTGACTGGTCACGGGTGAAGGGGGAGGACGTGGCGCTCTGGCTGATCGCGAATCGCTGTTCCTGGTCACAGGGAAGGACCTGATGGTCGTCGCCAAGGTGGACTCCACCGGCCTCCTGAGGAAGCCCACGATGAAGTGGCTGAAGGGCAAGTGGCTGGACCTGGCCAGCAAGGCTGGGAAGCACCTGCAGTTCAAGGAGACGTACGACAGGAACACGAAGGTGCCAACACACGGCAGCACTTCCGGGTCACACCCCCACACGGCAGCACTTCCGGGTCACACCCACACACACACACACACACACACACACACACACACTGCAGCACTTCCGGGTCAGACAAATACCACAGCACTTCCGGGTCTCTCTCTCTCAATTCAATTCAATTCAAGGTTCTTTATGAGCATGACCGATGGGTACAATCAGTGTTGCCAAAGCAAATAAAAATAATAAAATTAACATAGAACAAAACAAAAAATAGAAGTCAAATAAAATCTACAGACATGTTACAGACATTTACAACAAAGACATATTATATAATATCGACATATACTGTAGGCGGCTGGAGCATTATTGGGAGACGGACTCACTGTTCCTCAGGCTGTGACAGGAGATCACATACTGGGCTGCCAGATCAACTGAGTTCCCTCCTCCCTCTCCCAGTAGGATTGGGACCTGTTGTGGTTTTGGCAGGTGTGGGAACTCTGGGATTAGATTTCTGAATTTCGGGAAGAATGTTTCTCTAATCCCAGAGTATCTGTCACAGTGCAGTAGGAAGTGCACCTCTGTCTCTATTTCTCCCCGCTGGCAGTGGGAGCACAGCCTGTCCTCTCTGGGCAGCCAGGTCTGCCTGTGTCGCCCAGTTTCTATGGCCAGGTTGTGGTCACTGAGCCTGTACTTCGTCAGGGTCTGTTTCTGTTTGTTATTTTTTATTTTGGTCAAATATTCAGCTAGTGTGTATTGTCTGTTTAAGGTTCTGTAGCATTCCAGTTTATGTTGTGTTTGTGTGTGTGTGTCCCAGTGTGTGAGATATTGCTGTTTGATCTGTGCTGTGATGTGGTTGAGTCTGGGTTGTGGTGCTCTAGCAGTGCTGTCCTGAGGCTGGTTAGTGTTGGTATGGCTCAGGTCGGTGAGCCTCAGGACCAGCTGGCTCAGGGGGCTCTGTTTTGGGCTCAGCTCTTGGCTCAGCAGGGCTTTGTGGTGGTAGGAATTTTGGTCACTGTTTTTTAGGTGTAGCCAATACTTTAATATTCTTTTCTGTATGTTTATCAATAGTGGGTACTGGCCTAATTCGGCCCTGCACCCGTTGTTAGGAGTTTTTCTCTGCACACGGAGGATGATTCTACAGATCTCCATGTGCAGAGTTTCTGTGGGGTGTTTGTCCCATTGGGTGTAATCCTGGTCTGTGAGGGGACCCCAAACTTCACTGCCGTATAGGGCAATGGGTTGGATTACACTTTCAAATATTTGGAGCCAGATTCTTGTTGGTGGGTTGATGTTGAAGAGCCTCCTTCTTATTGTGTAGAAAGCCCTGAGTGCCTTCTCCCTCAGTGCCTTCACTGCCAGGTCAAAACTCCCGGAAGAGCTGATGGTGAGACCGAGATATGTGTAGCTGGATGTGTGCTCCAATGTGTTGTTGTTCAGTGTGAATTTGTACCTGTTTCCCTGAGGTCTGGCTTTCTTCTGGAAAACCATAACTCTGGTCTTGTCCAGACCAGAGTCTCTCTCACACACACACACACACACACACACACACACACACACACACACACACACACACACACACACACCAGACTGTAGCACTTCCGGGTCACATCTCACACTGTAACACGTCCGGGTCACAACCCAGACTGTAGCACTTCCAGGTCACAACTCAAACTGTGGCATCTCCAGGTCACTCACCAGACTGTAGCACTTCCAGGTCAAACGCCCTGTATTGCACTTCCAGGTTCAGGCTGCAACAGGGGTGGCCGTGTCCGTTTTCCCAGGAAGGTGACCTTCTTTCTGGGGGAGCTGGATGATCGATCACAATCGAGCCGATAAATCTGAGCAGTTCAGTACAGACAGTGAAAGAGACACAAAACCCGAACTCCCTGCTTGCACAACCAAACCAAACCAGTTTAAACTCAGGTCTTCTCAGGTTCCTTTTCTCTGATTAGCAACAGTTCAGGGTAAGAATGGTTAGGGTTAGGGATGGGCTAAGGTCTGAGTGTTCATGTACTGGAGTGTCCAGTCAGTGTGTGTGTATTAACCCCTCTCTCTCTCAGTGCAGTGTTAATGTACTGGAGTGTCCAGTCAGTGTGTGTGTATGAACCCCTCTCTCTCTCAGTGGAGTGTTAATGTACTGGAGTGTCCAGTCAGTGTGTGTGTATTAACCCCTCTCTCTCTCAGTGCAGTGTTAATGTACTGGAGTGTCCAGTCAGTGTGTGTGTATGAACCCCTCTCTCTCTCAGTGGAGTGTTAATGTACTGGAGTGTCCAGTCAGTGTGTGTGTATTAACCCCTCTCTCTCTCAGTGTAGTGTTCATGTACTGGAGTGTCCAGTCAGTGTGTCTGTATGAACCCCTCTCTCTCTCAGTGCAGTGTTAATGTACTGGAGTGTCCAGTCAGTGTGTCTGTATTAACCCCTCTCTCTCTCAGTGCAGTGTTAATGTACTGGAGTGTCCAGTCAGTGTGTCTGTATGAACCCCTCTCTCTCTCAGTGCAGTGTTCATGTACTGGAGTGTCCAGTCAGTGTGTGTGTATTAACCCCTCTCTCTCTCAGTGCAGTGTTCATGTACTGGAGTGTCCAGTCAGTGTGTCTGTATGAACCCCTCTCTCTCTCAGTGCAGTGTTAATGTACTGGAGTGTCCAGTCAGTGTGTCTGTATGAACCCCTCTCTCTCTCAGTGCAGTGTTAATGTACTGGAGTGTCCAGTCAGTGTGTCTGTATTAACCCCTCTCTCTCTCAGTGCAGTGTTAATGTACTGGAGTGTCCAGTCAGTGTGTCTGTATGAACCCCTCTCTCTCTCAGTGCAGTGTTAATGTACTGGAGTGTCCAGTCAGTGTGTCTGTATTAACCCCCCTCTCTCTCAGTGCAGTGTTACTGTACTGGAGTGTCCAGTCAGTGTGTCTGTATGAACCCCTCTCTCTCTCAGTGTAGTGTTAATGTACTGGAGTGTCCAGTCAGTGTGTGTGTATTAACCCCTCTCTCTCTCAGTGCAGTGTTAATGTACTGGAGTGTCCAGTCAGTGTGTGTATTAACCCCTCTCTCTCTCTCAGATCTACACCTATGAGATGAAGATCGTGAAGGTGATTGATGGAGATGCAGGAGGCTACAGGTGTGAGGTCTCCTCTAAGGATAAATTTGACAGCTGCAGCTTTGACATCACTGTGGAAGGTCAGTCTCCGGCCCCGACTCTCCCTGATCTCTCTGTCCCCCGTGAGTCCGCCGGTCAGGCGCTGACTAACTCTTCCTCTGTTTAGCCCCAGCCGAGGAAAAGTCAGCCAACATCCTGGAGGCCTTCAAGAGATCGTGAGTACCTCTCTTTCATGCCTTCGTGTGATGAGTCTTCCATCCCAGATTAGTCCACATGTAACAGTCATTCTGCACCAAGACTCCCACTGGAGTCTGATCCACTCCAGGATTTACAGTGACTCCCAGCGCACAGCGGTCTGACCCACTCCAGGTTTTAGAGTGGTCTCGATCACACTCCCAGCGCACAGCGGTCTGATCCACTCCAGGTTTTAGAGTGGTCTCGATCAGACTCCCAGCGCACAGCGGTCTGATCCACTCCAGGTTTTAGAGTGGTCTCGATCAGACTCCCAGCGCACAGCGGTCTGATCCACTCCAGGTTTTAGAGTGGTCTCGATCAGACTCCCAGCGCACAGCGGTCTGATCCACTCCAGGTTTTAGAGTGGTCTCGATCACACTCCCAGCGCACAGCGGTCTGATCCACTCCAGGTTTTAGAGTGGTCTCGATCAGACTCCCAGCGCACAGCGGTCTGATCCACTCCAGGTTTTAGAGTGGTCTCGATCACACTCCCAGCGCACAGCGGTCTGATCCACTCCAGGATTTAGAGTGGTCTCGATCACACTCCCAGCGCACAGCGGCCTGATGCACTCCAGGTACACACTCAGCAGCAATGTGTCAGTTGTGTGTCAATTCAGTTCTGTACAAGATGCTTCCTTGGCATGACAAATGAGTAAAATCTGTATTTCCATTAACATAAAAACACATTTCTCCCCGCTGGCAGTGGTAGCACATCCTGTCCTCTCTGGGCAGCCAGGTCTGCCTGTGTCCAGTGTGTGTGTCCAGGCTGTGGTCAGTGAGCCTGTCCTCTCTGGGCAGCCAGGTCTGCCTGTGTCCAGTGTGTGTGTCCAGGCTGTGGTCACTGAGCCTGTCCTCTCTGGGCAGCCAGGTCTGCCTGTGTCCAGTGTGTGTGTCCAGGCTGTGGTCAGTGAGCCTGTCCTCTCTGGGCAGCCAGGTCTGCCTGTGTCCAGTGTGTGTGTCCAGGCTGTGGTCACTGAGCCTGTCCTCTCTGGGCAGCCAGGTCTGCCTGTGTCCAGTGTGTGTGTCCAGGCTGTGGTCACTGAGCCTGTCCTCTCTGGGCAGCCAGGTCTGCCTGTGTCCAGTGTGTGTGTCCAGGCTGTGGTCACTGAGCCTGTCCTCTCTGGGCAGCCAGGTCTGCCTGTGTCCAGTGTGTGTGTCCAGGCTGTGGTCACTGAGCCTGTCCTCTCTGGGCAGCCAGGTCTGCCTGTGTCCAGTGTGTGTGTCCAGGCTGTGGTCACTGAGCCTGTCCTCTCTGGGCAGCCAGGTCTGCCTGTGTCCAGTGTGTGTGTCCAGGCTGTGGTCAGTGAGCCTGTCCTCTCTGGGCAGCCAGGTCTGCCTGTGTCCAGTGTGTGTGTCCAGGCTGTGGTCAGTGAGCCTGTCCTCTCTGGGCAGCCAGGTCTGCCTGTGTCCAGTGTGTGTGTCCAGGCTGTGGTCACTGAGCCTGTCCTCTCTGGGCAGCCAGGTCTGCCTGTGTCCAGTGTGTGTGTCCAGGCTGTGGTCAGTGAGCCTGTCCTCTCTGGGCAGCCAGGTCTGCCTGTGTCCAGTGTGTGTGTCCAGGCTGTGGTCAGTGAGCCTGTCCTCTCTGGGCAGCCAGGTCTGCCTGTGTCCAGTGTGTGTGTCCAGGCTGTGGTCACTGAGCCTGTCCTCTCTGGGCAGCCAGGTCTGCCTGTGTCCAGTGTGTGTGTCCAGGCTGTGGTCAGTGAGCCTGTCCTCTCTGGGCAGCCAGGTCTGCCTGTGTCCAGTGTGTGTGTCCAGGCTGTGGTCACTGAGCCTGTCCTCTCTGGGCAGCCAGGTCTGCCTGTGTCCAGTGTGTGTGTCCAGGCTGTGGTCACTGAGCCTGTCCTCTCTGGGCAGCCAGGTCTGCCTGTGTCCAGTGTGTGTGTCCAGGCTGTGGTCAGTGAGCCTGTCCTCTCTGGGCAGCCAGGTCTGCCTGTGTCCAGTGTGTGTGTCCAGGCTGTGGTCACTGAGCCTGTCCTCTCTGGGCAGCCAGGTCTGCCTGTGTCCAGTGTGTGTGTCCAGGCTGTGGTCACTGAGCCTGTCCTCTCTGGGCAGCCAGGTCTGCCTGTGTCCAGTGTGTGTGTCCAGGCTGTGGTCACTGAGCCTGTCCTCTCTGGGCAGCCAGGTCTGCCTGTGTCCAGTGTGTGTGTCCAGGCTGTGGTCACTGAGCCTGTCCTCTCTGGGCAGCCAGGTCTGCCTGTGTCCAGTGTGTGTGTCCAGGCTGTGGTCAGTGAGCCTGTCCTCTCTGGGCAGCCAGGTCTGCCTGTGTCCAGTGTGTGTGTCCAGGCTGTGGTCAGTGAGCCTGTCCTCTCTGGGCAGCCAGGTCTGCCTGTGTCCAGTGTGTGTGTCCAGGCTGTGGTCACTGAGCCTGTCCTCTCTGGGCAGCCAGGTCTGCCTGTGTCCAGTGTGTGTGTCCAGGCTGTGGTCACCTAGCCTGTCCTTCGTCAGGGTCTGTTTCTGTTTGCTGTTATTTATCTTGGTTAGATATTCAGCTAGTGTGTGTTGTCTGTTCAGGGTTCTGTGGCAGAGTCCGGTGTGTGTGTGTGTGTGTGTGTGTGTGTGTGTGTGTGAGCGTGTGTGTGTGTGTGTGTGTGTGATATTGCAGGTTGAGTCTGAGCTGTGGTGCTCTAGCAGTGCTGTCTCTCTCTCCCTGTCAGAGGCGACGCTGGAGAGGACGCTGGAGAGCTGGACTTCAGTGGTCTGCTGAAGAAAAGGTGAAGTATGCTCCAGGGCCGTCCTGTGGCGCGTGCTGCCCCTGCTGTGAGCTGCCCCAGGCTCCCACGCCTGAGTGCTTCAGTTCTAGAGCACAGTCAGGGGCTGGAACAGGAGGGCAGAGATATGTTTTCTGTTGGGAGTGAGTCAAACCCGGGTCAGGAACGGGCCTGGACCAGGCTGATGGGAGCCGCTGATGTGTCGGGCTGTGACAGGTTCTCCTGTCTCTCTGTCTCCCACTCTGTCTAATGACACTGCCTCCTGTCCTCCCTCTCTCCCTCTCTCCCATTGTATCCCACTCTTATTCCTCTCTCCCTCCCCTCTCTCCTCTCCCCTCTCTCCTCTCTCCCTCCCCTCTCTCCTCTCTCCCTCCCCTCTCTCCTCTCCCCTCTCTCCTCTCTCCCTCCCCTCTCTCCTCTCTCCCTCCCCTCTCTCCTCTCCCCTCTCTCCTCTCTCCCTCCCCTCTCTCTCCCTCTCTCCCATTGTATCCCACTCTTATTCCTCTCTCCCTCCCCTCTCTCCTCTCTCCCTCCCCTCTCTCCTCTCTCCTCTCTCTCCCTCTCTCCCATTGTATCCCACTCTTATTCCTCTCTCCCTCCCCTCTCTCCTCTCTCCCTCCCCTCTCTCCTCTCTCCTCTCTCCTCTCTCCTCTCTCCTCTCTCTCCCTCTCTCCCATTGTATCCCACTCTTATTCCTCTCTCCCTCCCCTCTCTCCTCTCTCCCTCCCCTCTCTCCTCTCTCCTCTCTCTCCCTCTCTCCCATTGTATCCCACTCTTATTCCTCTCTCCCTCCCCTCTCTCCTCTCTCCTCTCTCCTCTCCCCTCTATCTCCTCTCTCCTCTCCCCTCTCTCTCCTCTCTCTCTCCCTCTCTCTCCTCTCTCTCCTCTCTCTCCCTCTCTCCCCCCTCTCTCTCTCCTCTCTCTCCTCTCTCCCTTCCCTCCCCCTCTCTCTCTCCTCTCTCTCCTCTCTCCCCTCTCTCTCCTCTCTCTCCTCTCTCCCCTCTCTCTCCTCTCTCTCCTCTCTCAATTCAGTTCAATTCCAGGTGCTTTATTAGCATGACCGATGGGTACAATCAGTGTTGCCAAAGCAAATAAAAATAACCTCTCTCTCTCCCTCTCTCTCCTCTCTCTCCTCTCTCCCCCTCTCTCTCCTCTCCTCTCTCTCCCTCTCTCCCCTCTCTCCCCTCTCTCCTCTCTCCTCTCTCTCCTCTCTCCCCCTCTCTCTCCTCTCTCCTCTCTCCTCAGGGAGGTGAAGCACAAGGAGGAGCCGAAGGAGGAGGTAGATGTGTGGGAGATCTTGAAGAACGCCAAGCCCAGTGAGTTCGAGAAGATCGCCTTCCAGTACGGCATCACAGACCTGCGGGGCATGCTGAAGAGGCTGAAGAAGATGAAGAAGGTGGAGCCCAAGAAGAGCGACGGTGAGAGAGTGAGAGTGAGAGAGTGAGAGAGTGAAAAGAGAGTGAGACAGTGAGAGAGAGAGAGTGAGAGAGAGAGAGAGAGGGTGAGACAGAGAGACAGAGAGACAGTGAGAGTGAGAGAGTGAGAGAGTGAGAGAGTGAGACAGAGAGACAGAGAGACAGTGAGAGTGAGAGAGTGAGAGAGAGTGAAAAGACAGTGAGACAGTGAGAGAGTGAGAGAGAGTGAAAAGAGAGTGAGACAGTGAGAGAGAGTGAGAGAGTGAGACAGTGAAAAGAGAGTGAGAGAGTGAGACAGAGAGACAGTGAGAGTGAGAGAGTGACAGAGTGAGACAGAGAGACAGAGAGACAGTGAGAGTGAGAGAGTGAGAGAGAGTGAAAAGACAGTGAGACAGTGAGACAGTGAGAGAGTGAGGGGGCAAAGTGTACGACATCATTAAATCAATGTATTCAGAGAGCAAATGTGCAGTGAAAATTGGAAACAAAAGGACTAAATTCTTCACCCAAGGCCGCGGGGTGAGACAGGGCTGCAGCCTGAGCCCAACACTGTTCAATATCTATATCAATGAATTAGCAGGAATGTTGGAGCAGTCTGCAGCTCCTGGTCTTACACTACACGACACAGAAATCAAGTTCCTGCTCTACGCAGATGACCTGGTCCTGCTGTCGCCCACAGAACAGGGGCTGCAGCAGAACCTGGCACTGCTGGAGCAGTACTGTCAGACCTGGGCACTGACAGTCAATCTGGACAAGACCAGAGTTATGGTTTTCCAGAAGAAAGCCAGACCTCAGGGAAACAGGTACAAATTCACACTGAACAAGAACACATTGGAGCACACATCCAGCTACACATATCTCGGTCTCACCATCAGCTCTTCCGGGAGTTTTGACCTGGCAGTGAAGGCACTGAGGGAGAAGGCACTCAGGGCTTTCTACGCAATAAGAAGGAGGCTCTTCAACATCAACCCACCAACAAGAATCTGGCTCCAAATATTTGAAAGTGTAATCCAACCCATTGCCCTATACGGCAGTGAAGTTTGGGGTCCCCTCACAGACCAGGATTACACCCAATGGGACAAACACCCCACAGAAACTCTGCACATGGAGATCTGTAGAATCATCCTCCGTGTGCAGAGAAAAACTCCTAACAACGGGTGCAGGGCCGAATTAGGCCAGTACCCACTTTTGATAAACATACAGAAAAGAATATTAAAGTATTGGCTACACCTAAAAAACAGCGACCAAAATTCCTACCACCACAAAGCCCTGCTGAGCCAAGAGCTGAGCCCAAAACAGAGCCCCCTGAGCCAGCTGGTCCTGAGGCTCACCGACCTGAGCCACACCAACACTAACCAGCCTCAGGACAGCACTGCTAGAGCACCACAACCCAGACTCAACCACATCACAGCACAGATCAAACAGCAATATCTCACACACTGGGACACACACACACAAACACAACATAAACTGGAATGCTACAGAACCTTAAACAGACAATACACACTAGCTGAATATTTGACCAAAATAAAAAATAACAAACAGAAACAGACCCTGACGAAGTTCAGGCTCAGTGACCACAACCTGGCCATAGAAACTGGGCGACACAGGCAGACCTGGCTGCCCAGAGAGGACAGGCTGTGCTCCCACTGCCAGCAGGGAGAAATAGAGACAGAGGTGCACTTCCTACTGCACTGTGACAGATACTCTGGGATTAGAGAAACATTCTTCCCGAAATTCAGAAATCTAATCCCAGAGTTCCCACACCTGCCAAAACCACAACAGGTCCCAATCCTACTGGGAGAGGGAGGAGGGAACTCAGTTGATCTGGCAGCCCAGTATGTGATCTCCTGTCACAGCCTGAGGAACAGTGAGTCCGTCTCCCAATAATGCTCCAGCTGCCTACAGTATGTCAATATTATATAATATGTCTTTGTTGTAAATGTCTGTAACATGTCTGTAGATTTTATTTTACTTCTATTTTTTGTTTTGTTCTATGTTAATTTTATTATTTTTATTTGCTTTGGCAACACTGATTGTACCCATCGGTCATGCTAATAAAGCACCTTGAATTGAATTGAATTGAATTGAGTGAGAGAGAGTGAAAAGAAAGTGAAAAGAGAGTGAGACAGTGAGACAGTGAGAGTGAGAGAGTGAGAGAGAGTGAAAAGAGAGTGAGACAGTGAGACAGTGAGACAGTGAGACAGTGAGAGAGAGTGAGAGAGTGAGAGAGAGTGAGAGAGAGTGAGAGAGAGTGAGGGGGGTGGATGATGGAATGTCACAGACAGTAAGGACACACCTGCTGTCTCCCTCAGCCTTCCTGAAGAAGCTGGACTCAGCCTACTCTGTAGACAAGGGCAGCAAGATCAAGCTGGCGGTGGAGTTGTCTGACCCTGACGCTACCGTCAAGTGGCTGAGGAACGGACAGGAAATCAAGCCCTCGGCCAAGTCAGTCCCTGTGTCTGTGTGTCTGACTGTCTTGTGTGTGTCTGTACTGTCCTGTGTGTCTGTACTGTCCTGTGTGTCTGACTGTCCTGTGTGTGTCTGTACTGTACTGTATGGTTCTGTGTGTCTGTACTGTGAGTGTCTGTACTGTGTGTCTGTACTGTCCTGTGTGTGTCTGTACTGTCCTGTGTGTGTCTGTACTGTCCTGTGTGTCTGACTGTCCTGTGTGTGTCTGTACTGTACTGTATGGTTCTGTGTGTCTGTACTGTGAGTGTCTGTACTGTGTGTCTGTACTGTCCTGTGTGTGTCTGTACTGTCCTGTGTGCCTGTACTGTCCTGTGTGTCTGTACTGTCCTGTGTGTCTGACTGTCCTGTGTGTGTCTGTACTGTACTGTATGGTTCTGTGTGTCTGTACTGTGAGTGTCGGTACTGTGTGTCTGTACTGTCCTGTGTGCCTGTACTGTCCTGTGTGTGTCTGTACTGTACTGTGCGGTTCTGTGTGTCTGTACTGTGAGTCTGTGGTATACTGTGTGTCTGTACTGTGTGTCTGTGCTATAGTGTGTGTCTGTACTGTACTGTGTGGTTCTGTGTGTCTGTACTGTGAGTGTCTGTATTGTGTGTCTGTACTGTTCTGTGTGTTTCTGCACTGTACTGTGTGTGCTGTGTGTGTTTGTATGGTTCTCTGTATGTCTGCTCTGCACTGTACTACTCTCCTTAGCACCTGATTGTAATTTACTGTGCTGTTGAATAGACCCGTACTGTAACTTCCTGTAAATGTCTGTGTTGTGCTGCACTATCTGTACAGTGCAGTTCCGCCCTCTAGTCAGTCAGTAACAGTGTCTACATTCCCCTCCAATGCTCGCTCAGGTATATCTTTGAGAATGTGGGACTGAAGAGGATCCTCATCATCAACAAGGCCACACTAGCCGATGACGCAGCCTACGAGTGTGTGGTGGGAGAGGATAAGTGCTTCACTGAGGTATTTGTCAAAGGTAAGGAAGGTGGATCTCTGACTGCTGCTGCTTGTATAGAGCTTACTCTCATAGGTGTGTCTCTAGGGTCTGTATCAATCTGTGTGTGTGTGAGGTGTGTCTTTAGGGTCTATATTAGGGTCTGTATTAATCTGTGTGTGTGAGGTGTGTCTCTGGGGTCTATATTAGGGTCTGTATTAATCTGTGTGTGTGAGGTGTGTCTCTAGGGTCTATATTAGGGTCTGTATTAATCTGTGTGTGTGTGAGGTGTGTCTCTAGGGTCTATATTAGGGTCTGTATTAATCTCTGTGTGTGTGAGGTGTGTCTCTAGGGTCTATATTAGGGTCTGTATTAATCTCTGTGTGTGAGGTGTGTCTCTAGGGTCTGTATTAGGGTCTGTATTAATCTGTGTGTGTGAGGTGTGTCTCTAGGGTCTATATTAGGGTCTGTATTAATCTGTGTGTGTGAGGTGTGTCTCTAGAGTCTATATTAGGGTCTGTATTAATCTGTGTGTGTGAGGTGTGTCTCTAGGGTCTATATTAGGGTCTGTAGTAATCTGTGTGTGTGTGAGGTATGTCTCTAGGGTCCATATTAGGGTCTGTATTAATCTGTGTGTGTGTGTGAGGTGTGTCTCTAGGGTCTATATTAGGGTCTGTAGTAATCTGTGTGTGTGTGAGGTATGTCTCTAGGGTCTATATTAGGGTCTGTATTAATCTGTGTGTGTGTGAGGTGTGTCTTTAGGGTCTATATTAGGGTCTGTAGTAATCTGTGTGTGTGTGAGGTATGTCTCTAGGGTCTATATTAGGGTCTGTATTAATCTGTGTGTGTGTGAGGTGTGTCTCTAGTGTCTATATTAGGGTCTGTATTAATCTGTGTGTGTGTGAGGTATGTCTCTAGGGTCTATATTAGGGTCTGTATTAATCTGTGTGTGTGTGAGGTGTGTCTCTAGGGTCTATATTAGGGTCTGTATTAATCTGTGTGTGTGTGAGGTGTGTCTCTAGGGTCTATATTAGGGTCTGTATTAATCTCTGTGTGTGTGAGGTGTGTCTCTAGGGTCTATATTAGGGTCTGTATTAATCTGTGTGTGTGTGAGGTGTGTCTCTGGGGTCTATATTAGGGTCTGTATTAATCTGTGTGTGTGTGAGGTGTATCTGTAGGGTCTATATTATGGACTGAATTAAAGCACCATTGTTTCCAGTCAGTGTTTGACTGACAACCGACCCCCATCTCTACTTCTCATTCCCAGAGCCTCCAGTGTTGATCACTCAGTTACTGGACGACCAGCATGTTGTTGTGGGTGACAGAGTGGAATTTGAAGTAGAAGTGTCAGAGGAGGGAGCTAATGTCATCTGGTCAGTTTCTCTTCCATTGTATGAATCCCTCTCTCTCTCAGTGCAGTGTTCATGTACTGGAGTGTCCAGTCAGTGTCTGTATTAACCCCTCTCTCTCTCAGTGCAGTGTTAATGTACTGGAGTGTCCAGTCAGTGTGTGTGTATTAACCCCTCTCTCTCTCAGTGCAGTGTTAATGTACTGGAGTGTCCAGTCAGTGTGTGTGTATTAACCCCTCTCTCTCTCAGTGCAGTGTTAATGTACTGGAGTGTCCAGTCAGTGTGTCTGTATTAACCCCTCTCTCTCTCAGTGCAGTGTTCATGTACTGGAGTGTCCAGTCAGTGTGTGTGTATTAACCCCTCTCTCTCTCAGTGCAGTGTTAATGTACTGGAGTGTCCAGTCAGTGTGTCTGTATTAACCCCTCTCTCTCTCAGTGCAGTGTTAATGTACTGGAGTGTCCAGTCAGTGTGTCTGTATTAACCCCTCTCTCTCTCTCAGTGCAGTGTTCATGTACTGGAGTGTCCAGTCAGTGTGTGTGTATTGACCCCCCTCTCTCAGGATGAAGGATGGAGTGGAACTGACCAGAGAGGAGACCTTTAAGTACCGCTTCAAGAAAGACGGGCGGAAACACTGGCTCATCATCAATGAAGCCAGCAAGGAGGACATCGGGATGTACCAAGTCTTCACCAATGGAGGGGAGTCCAAGGCCGAGCTGTTGGTGGAAGGTACAGACACAATGACTGGCCCCCCCCCCCCGTCCCACTGTCTGCTCCGCCCTGGGGCTCGGTGTTTCCCGGCCTGCTGGACAGTTTGTGTGTAGTAAAGCAGCTATATCACCCTGCAGCTCCCAGCTGGCAGCCCCACTGGAGCTCAGCAGTGTGGGCCTGGCCAGTACCTGGAGGGGAGACTCCTGGGAGAGCTGAGGCTGCTGCTGGGAGAGGTGTGAGTGGGCCCAGCAGGGGGCGCTCTCACCCAGCTCACAGCCCCACTGGAGCCCAGCAGTGTGGGCCTGGCCAGTACCTGGAGGGCAGACTGCTGGGAGAGGTGTTAGTGGGGCCAGCAGGGGGCGCTCTCACCCAGCTCACAGCCCCACTGGAGCCCAGCAGTGTGGGCCTGGCCAGTACCTGGAGGGGAGACTCCTGGGAGAGCTGAGGCTGCTGCTGGGAGAGGTGTTAGTGGGGCCAGCAGGGGGCGCTCTCACCCTGCGGTCTGTGTGGGTCCTAATGCCCCAGTATAGTGACGGGGACACTGGACTGTAAACAGGCGCCGTCCTTCGGATGAGACGTAAAACCGAGGTCCTGACTCTCTGTGGTCATGAACAATGTCTGTCCGCCTCAGACAAGGAGCTGAAGGTGCTGCAGAGCATCGCGGACCTGACGGTGAAGGCGGCGGACCAGGCGATGTTCAAGTGCGAGGTGTCCGACGAGAAAGTCACGGGCAAGTGGTTCAAGGACGGAGTGGAGGTCAAGGCCAGCAACCGCATCAAGATGACTCACATTGGGAGGTACAGAGACAGAGGAGAGGAGGGGACACACACCTCACACACACAAATTAATACAGACCCTAATATAGACCCTAGAGACACACCTCACACACACAGAGATTAATACAGACCCTAATATAGACCCTAGAGACACACCTCACACACACAGATTAATACAGACCCTAATATAGACCCTAGAGACACACCTCACACACATACAGATTAATACAGACACTAATATAGACCCTAGAGACACACCTCACACACACACAGATTAATACAGACCCTAATATAGACCCTAGAGACACACCTCACACACACAGAGATTAATACAGACCCTAATATAGACCCTAGAGACACACCTCACACACAGAGATTAATACAGACCCTGATATAGACCCTAGAGACACACCTCACACACACAGATTAATACAGACCCTAATATAGACCCCAGAGACACACCTCACACACACACAGATTAATACAGACCCTAATATAGACCCTAGAGGCACAACTCACACACACAGATTAATACAGACCCTAATATAGACCCTAGACACACAACTCACACACACAGATCAATACAGACCCTAATATAGACCCCAGAGACACACCTCACACACACAGATCAATACAGACCCTAATATAGACCCTAGAGGCACACCTCACACACACAGATCAATACAGACCCTAATATAGACCCTAGAGACACACCTCACACACACAGATTAATACAGACCCTAATATAGACCCCAGAGACACACCTCACACACACAGATCAATACAGACCCTAATATAGACCCTAGAGACACACCTCACACACACAGATTAATACAGACCCTAATATAGACCCCAGAGACACACCTCACACACACACAGATCAATACAGACCCTAATATAGACCCTAGAGACACACCTCACACACACAGATTAATACAGACCCTAATATAGACCCCAGAGACACACCTCACACACACAGATCAATACAGACCCTAATATAGACCCTAGAGACACACCTCACACACAGAGAGATTAATACAGACCCTAATATAGACCCTAGAGACACACCTCACACACAGAGATTAATACAGACCCTGATATAGACCCTAGAGGCACAACTCACACACACAGATTAATAAAGACCCTAATATACTGTAGACCCTAGAGGCACACCTCACACACACAGATTAATACAGACCCTAATATAGACCCTAGACACACACCTCACACACACAGATCAATACAGACCCTAATATAGACCCCAGAGACACACCTCACACACACAGATCAATACAGACCCTAATATAGACCCTAGAGACACACCTCACACACACAGATTAATACAGATCCTAATATAGACTCTAGAGACACACCTCACGCACACAGATTAATACAGACCCTAATATAGACCCTAGAGGCACACCTCACACACACAGATCAATACAGACCCTAATATAGACCCTAGAGACACACCTCACACACACAGATCAATACAGACCCTAATATCGACCCCAGAGACACACCTCACACACACAGATCAATACAGACCCTAATATAGACCCTAGAGACACACCTCACACACACAGATTAATACAGACCCTAATATAGACCCCAGAGACACACCTCACACACAAAGATCAATACAGACCCTAATATAGACCCTAGAGACACACCTCACACACACAGATTAATACAGACCCTAATATAGACCCCAGAGACACACCTCACACACACAGATCAATACAGACCCTAATATAGACCCTAGAGACACACCTCACACACACAGATTAATACAGACCCTAATATAGACCCCAGAGACACACCTCACACACAAAGATCAATACAGACCCTAATATAGACCCTAGAGACACACCTCACACACACAGATTAATACAGACCCTAATATAGACCCCAGAGACAAACCTCACACACACAGATCAATACAGATCCTAATATAGACCCTAGAGACACACCTCACATACACAGATTACTACAGACCCTAATATAGACCCTAGAGACACACCTCACACACACAGATTAATACAGATCCTAATATAGACCCTAGAGACACACCTCACACACACAGAGATCAATACAGACCCTAATATAGACCCTAGAGACACACCTCACACACACAGATTACTACAGACCCTAATATAGACCCTAGAGACACACCTCACACACACAGATTAATACAGATCCTAATATAGACCCTAGAGACACACCTCACACACACAGAGATCAATACAGACCCTAATATAGACCCTAGAGACACACCTCACACACAGAGATTAATACAGACCCTAATATAGACCCTAGAGACACACCTCACACACACAGATCAATACAGACCCTAATATAGACCCTAGAGACATACCTCACACACACAGATCAATACAGACACTAATATAGACCCTAGAGACACACCTCACACACAGAGATTAATACAGACCCTAATATAGACCCCAGAGACACACCTCACACACAAAGATCAATACAGACCCTAATATAGACCCTAGAGACACACCTCACACACACAGATTAATACAGACCCTAATATAGACCCCAGAGACAAACCTCACACACACAGATCAATACAGATCCTAATATAGACCCTAGAGACACACCTCACATACACAGATTACTACAGACCCTAATATAGACCCTAGAGACACACCTCACACACACAGATTAATACAGATCCTAATATAGACCCTAGAGACACACCTCACACACACAGAGATCAATACAGACCCTAATATAGACCCTAGAGACACACCTCACACACACAGATTACTACAGACCCTAATATAGACCCTAGAGACACACCTCACACACACAGATTAATACAGATCCTAATATAGACCCTAGAGACACACCTCACACACACAGAGATCAATACAGACCCTAATATAGACCCTAGAGACACACCTCACACACAGAGATTAATACAGACCCTAATATAGACCCTAGAGACACACCTCACACACACAGATCAATACAGACCCTAATATAGACCCTAGAGACATACCTCACACACACAGATCAATACAGACACTAATATAGACCCTAGAGACACACCTCACACACACAGAGATCAATACAGACCCTAATATAGACCCTAGAGACACACAGACCCTAATACAGAGTCAGCTATCCCAGTCCCCTGATCTCTGTTTGTTTTTACAGAATCCACAAGCTTACAATAGACAACGTGAAGCCGGAAGACGAGGGCGACTACACCTTTGTCCCCGACGGCTACGCGCTCTCTCTCTCCGCAAAGCTCAACTTCCTGGGTAACGGAACTCTCTTGCTCTCTTGGAACGAGGCGGCCGGATCGATCGCAATGTGACACATGACACTCTTAGGACGGGCAGCGGTGAGCTGCACCGATACAGTATCTCCCCTAGCTCGCTGGCTGTAGACAGTAGACAGCATGAGGGCTCACAGTCAGGTCGGACAAGATGGCCGGCCTGTCTGGACTACATTCCCCAGAGGCCTTTGCTGCTGCCTTTGGTCACCTAACCAGGAAACAGAGGCTTTCTGGGCCGGGCGGTGTTTATTGGCCGTGCGAAGGGGGGGGACAGAAGGCAGACCCTCTGCGTGCGCCACTGGCCAGAGGAGAAAGGACCGACCCAGGGATTGTGGGGGTTTCGGAGGCTTTGAGTGGAAGAGTCCCAGGGACCCGGGGGGCCATGTTGTCTGAAGCAGCCGTGCTCTCGCAGTGGACATGCAGGCAGCTGCTGGCTGTACTAACTTTCTCCGTTTCTCTGTGCCTTCCTTTCAGAGATCAAGATCGACTACGTTCCTCGTCAAGGTGAGCGAGCCCCTTATATAAATGATGACGATGATGATGATGATGATGCCTTCTTTTCACACCACTAAATTCCCTGTCTGCTCCCCTCTGCGCCATTCCTCCTCCTCCGCTCCTCTCGTCCTCTTCCTCCCTCGCCTTCTCCGCCATGCCCACCCTCCCCGCTGTCCCCAGAGCCCCCCAAGATCCACCTGGACACCACGGGCAACGTCGTGTCCCAGAACACCATCATTGTTGTCGCTGGCAACAAGCTGCGGCTGGACGTGGAGATCACGGGCGAGCCTGCGCCCGTCGTGACGTGGGCCAAGGCGGACCAGGTGAGAGGAGGAGGAGGGGACAGAAGTGAGGGCGGCCGATTCATTTCTCAGTTCAGGCAGATCCTTACCGCAGAGATCAGGCAGATCACCCCAGCAGATCAGACAGATTGTGACCACAGAGATCAGGCAGATCACCTCAGCAGATCAGACAGATCCTGACCACAGAGATCAGGCAGATCACCCCAGTAGATCAGATAGATCACCCCAGCAGATCAGACAGATTGTGACCACAGAGATCAGGCAGATCACCTCAGCAGATCAGACAGATCCTGACCACAGAGATCAGGCAGATCACCCCAGCAGATCAGACAGATTGTGACCACAGAGATCAGGCAGATCACCCCAGTAGATCAGATAGATCACCCCAGCAGATCAGACAGATTGTGACCACAGAGATCAGGCAGATCATCTCAGCAGATCAGACAGATCCTGACCACAGAGATCAGGCAGATCACCCCAGTAGATCAGATAGATCACCCCAGCAGATCAGACAGATTGTGACCACAGAGATCAGGCAGATCATCCCAGTAGATCAGATAGATCACCCCAGCAGATCAGACAGATTGTGACCACAGAGATCAGGCAGATCACCTCAGCAGATCAGACAGATCCTGACCACAGAGATCAGGCAGATCACCCCAGTAGATCAGATAGATCCTGACCACAGAGATCAGGCAGATTATCCCAGTAGATCAGATAGATCACCCCAGCAGATCAGACAGATTGTGACCACAGAGATCAGGCAGATCATCCCAGTAGATCAGATAGATCACCCCAGCTGATCAGACAGATTGTGACCACAGAGATCAGGCAGATCACCTCAGCAGATCAGACAGATCCTGACCACAGAGATCAGGCAGATCACCCCAGTAGATCAGATAGATCCTGACCACAGAGATCAGGCAGATTATCCCAGTAGATCAGATAGATCACCCCAGCAGATCAGACAGATTGTGACCACAGAGATCAGGCAGATCACCTCAGCAGATCAGACAGATCCTGACCACAGAGATCAGGCAGATCACCCCAGTAGATCAGATAGATCACCCCAGCAGATCAGACAGATTGTGACCACAGAGATCAGGCAGATCACCCCAGTAGATCAGATAGATCCTGACCACAGAGATCAGGCAGATCATCCCAGTAGATCAGATAGATCATCCCAGCAGATCAGACAGATCCTGACCACAGAGATCAGGCAGATCACCCCAGTAGATCAGATAGATCTAAGTCAGATCAGGCTGATGCTCTACGGAGACCAAGCAGATGACAGATCCCAGAGAAGACCTGGGAGGTCCTGATTAAAGAGAGCAGGCAGACGGTCCACGCAGAGCAGCCGGTCCTGATCCTGATGTGTGCCCACTGAGGAGGAAGACAGACAGGACTCCCTCTACATACCCCTCTTTCAGCATCATGAACGAGTCTGTCAGACTCTCTCTCTCCCCACCCTCCTCTCTCCCTCTCTCTCTCCCCACTCTCCTCTCTCTCTCCCCCTCTCTCTCTCTCCCCACCCTCCTCTCTCTCCCTCTCTCTCTCCCCACCCTCCTCTCTCCCTCTCTCTCTCTCTCCCTCTCTCTCTCCCCACCCTCCTCTCTCCCTCTCTCTCTCCCCACCCTCCTCTCTCTCCCTCTCTTTCTCCCTCTCTCTCCCTCTCTCTCTCCCTCTCTCTCCCCACCCTCCTCCCTCTCTCCCCACCCTCCTCTCTCCCTCTCTCTCCCTCTCTCTCTCTCCCTCTCTCTATCTCTCTCCCCCCACCCTCCTCTCTCCCCAGCCCATAGTGCAGTCGGAGGGCAGGGTCCGGGTGGAGAACAGGAAGGACTTGAGCTGTTTCACCATTGAGGGTGCAGAGCGGGACGATGAGGGGAAATACAGCATCACTGTGACCAACCCAGCGGGAGAGGACAAGGCTGTGCTCTTCATCAAGATCGTGGGTGAGAGCTCTCTCCATCCCTCTCCCTCTAAATCCATCTCTCTCTCATCCAGTGTCTGTATTAACCCCTCTCTCTCAGTGCAGTGTTAATGTACTGGAGTGTCCAGTCAGTGTGTCTGTATTAACCCCCCTCTCTCTCAGTGCAGTGTTAATGTACTGGAGTGTCCAGTCAGTGTGTCTGTATTAACCCCTCTCTCTCAGTGCAGTGTTAATGTACTGGAGTGTCCAGTCAGTGTGTGTATTAACCCCTCTCTCTCTCAGTGCAGTGTTCATGTACTGGAGTGTCCAGTCAGTGTGTCTGTATTAACCCCTCTCTCTCTCAGTGCAGTGTTAATGTACTGGAGTGTCCAGTCAGTGTGTCTGTATTAACCCCTCTCTCTCAGTGCAGTGTTAATGTACTGGAGTGTCTCTCTCTCTCAGATGTGCCTGATCCTCCAGAGTCAGTGAAGTGCACATCTGTTGGGGAGGACTGTGCCACCATTGTCTGGGAGCCCCCCAAAATCGATGGGGGTCAGCCAGTTAAAGGTACAGTCCTACTTATTCGCTCTGTGTGTACTGCTAGTGCAGAGTGCGCTCAGGAAGTCTGTCTTAATCTCCTCCTCTTCCTCTGTTGCCCAGGCTATCTGATGGAGAGGAAGAAGAAGGGGAGCTCCCGTTGGACAAAGCTGAATTTTGATATCTATGCCGAAACCACGTATGAGGCCAAGAGGATGATTGAGGGCATCCTGTACGAGATGAGGGTGTTCGCAGTGAATGGCATCGGGGTGTCCCAGCCCAGCGCCTGCTCCAAACCCTTCATGCCCATCGGTACTGTCTCTGTGTCTCTCTCCCCCAGTCCAGTGTCAGCTCCAAGCCCTTCATGCCCATCGGTACTGTCTCTGTGTCTCTCTCCCCCAGTCCAGTGTCAGCTCCAAACCCTTCATGCCCATCGGTACTGTCTCTGTGTCTCTCTCCCCCAGTCCAGAGTCAGCTCCAAGCCCTTCATGCCCATCGGTACTGTCTCTGTGTCTCTCTCCCCCAGTCCAGTGTCAGCTCCAAACCCTTCATGTTCATCGGTACTGTCTCTGTGTCTCTGTGTCTCTCTCCCCCAGTCCAGTGTCAGCTCCAAACCCTTCATGCCCATCAGTACTGTCTCTCTGTGTCTCTCTCCCAGTCCAGTGTCAGCTCCAAACCCTTCATGCCCATCGGTACTGTCTCTGTGTCTCTCTCCCCCAGTCCAGTGTCAGCTCCAAACCCTTCATGCCCATCGGTACTGTCTCTGTGTCTCTCTCCCCCAGTCCAGTGTCAGCTTCAAACCCTTCATGCCCATCGGTACTGTCTCTGTGTCTCTCTCCCCCAGTCCAGAGTCAGCTCCAAACCCTTCATGCCCATCAGTACTGTCTCTCTGTGTCTCTCTCCCAGTCCAGTGTCAGCTCCAAACCCTTCATGCCCATCGGTACTGTCTCTGTGTCTCTCTCCCCCAGTCCAGTGTCAGCTCCAAACCCTTCATGCCCATCGGTACTGTCTCTGTGTCTCTCTCCCCCAGTCCAGTGTCAGCTCCAAACCCTTCATGCCCATCGGTACTGTCTCTGTGTCTCTGTGTCTCTCTCCCCCAGTCCAGAGTCAGCTCCAAACCCTTCATGCCCATCGGTACTGTCTCTGTGTCTCTCTCCCCCAGTCCAGTGTCAGCTCCAAACCCTTCATGCCCATCGGTACTGTCTCTGTGTCTCTCTCCCCCAGTCCAGAGTCAGCTCCAAACCCTTCATGCCCATCGGTACTGTCTCTGTGTCTCTCTCCCCCAGTCCAGTGTCAGCTCCAAACCCTTCATGCCCATCGGTACTGTCTCTGTGTCTCTCTCCCCCAGTCCAGAGTCAGCTCCAAACCCTTCATGCCCATCGGTACTGTCTCTGTGTCTCTCTCCCCCAGTCCAGCGTCAGCTCCAAACCCTTCATGCCCATCGGTACTGTCTCTGTGTCTCTCTCCCCCAGTCCAGTGTCAGCTCCAAACCCTCATGTTCATCGGTACATGTGTCTCTCTGTAACCTGTCTGTGTGTGTGTCTGTCTCTTGGTGGGTCTCTCTCTGTGTGTAAGTGAGCTGTTTCACAGCCTCACTCACTGCCTTCTGGCTGTCTCACCCCCATCTCTGTCTCCCCCTCAGCCCCCACCAGCGAGCCCACCCACCTGACGGTGGAGGACGTCACCGACAGCACGACGACGCTGAAGTGGCGCCCCCCGGAGCGCCTCGGGGCGGGGGGCATCGATGGCTACATCATCGAGTACTGCAAGGAGGGAGGTGAGACATGCAGGGGGAGAGACAGACAGGTACTGACAGGAGAGAGAGACAGGCTGGGATACAGACAGAGGGAGAGAGACAGATACTGACAGGAGAGAGAGACAGGCTGGGATACAGACAGAGGGAGAGACAGACAGATACTGACAGGAGAGAGAGACAGGCTGGGATACAGACAGAGGGAGAGACAGACAGGTACTGACAGGAGAGAGAGACAGGGTGGGATACAGAGGAAGAGACAGACAGATACTGACAGGAGAGAGAGACAGGCTGGGATACAGACAGAGGGAGAGACAGACAGGTACTGACAGGAGAGGGTTTGTTGAACCATATGCTTTGAACCCACGACTGACCTGGCAATGAAGGACAGGTTGCTGTGAGACAAGTATCCCTGGGGGGGTCAAAACATTGGCCAGAGAAAGTCAGAGGTCAGGTCAGAGAAGGTCATGGGTCATGATGGAGGTCAGATCAGCGAAGGTCGGAGGTCATGTTAGAGAAGGTCAGAGGTCATGCCAGAGGTCAGTCAATGAAGGTCAGAGGTCACGCCAGAGATCAGACAAGGAAGGTCAGAGGTGGTGTCAGAGAAGGTCAGAGGTCATGCCGGAGGTCAGACAAGGAAGGTCAGAGGTGGTGTCAGAGAAGGTCAGAGGTCATGCCGGAGGTCAGTCAAGGAAGGTCAGAGGTGGTGTCAGAGAAGGTCAGAGGTCATGCCGGAGGTCAGTCAAGGAAGGTCAGAGGTGGTGTCAGAGAAGGTCAGAGGTCATGCCGGAGGTCAGACACGGAAGGTCAGAGGTGGTGTCAGAGAAGGTCAGAGGTCATGCCGGAGGTCAGTCAAGGAAGGTCAGAGGTGGTGTCAGAGAAGGTCAGAGGTCGGGTCACAGAAGGTCAGAGCTTGTGTCAGCCGTCACCCCCAGGGGCGACTGGGCTGCCTGGGGACAGCAGTCATGGTGACAGCAGAGCTGAGGGCGTGTCCTGTCCCCCTCCGCCCCCCCAGACACCGAGTGGGTCGCGGCCAACAAGGATCTGATCGACAGGAACAGCTTCATGGTCAAGGGGCTGCCCACGGGAGAGAAGATGAACTTCCGCGTCACTGCTGTCAACATCGCCGGCCGCAGCAACCCGGCCGTGCTGAGCCAGCCTGTCACCATCCGCGAGATCGTCCGTGAGTCTGCGCTGTGTCCTGTACACCGAGGGGGGTGGGGGTGGGGAACAAGCTGCCCAGCCCTGTGGTTGAAGCCGATACCCTGGCTTCTCTCCAGACACAGCTGGGTGAGCTCCTCCAGTCAGGACAGGAGGCTCTTCTGTACACAGAGGGGGGTGGGAGTGGGGAACAAGCTGCCCAGCCCTGTGGTTGAAGCCGATACCCTGGCTTCTCTCCAGACACAGCTGGGTGAGCTCCTCCAGTCAGGACAGGAGGCTCTTCTGTACACAGAGGGTGGTGGGGGTGGGGAACAAGCTGCCCAGCTCTGTGGTTGAGGCCGATACCCCGGCTTCTCTCCAGACACAGCTGGGTGAGCTCCTCCAGTCAGGACAGGAGGCTCTTCTGTACACAGAGGGGGGTGGGAGTGGGGAACAAGCTGCCCAGCCCTGTGGTTGAAGCCGATACCCTGGCGTCTCTCCAGACACAGCTGGGTGAGCTCCTCCAGTCAGGACAGGAGGCTCTTCTGTACACCGAGGGGGGTGGGGGTGGGGAACAAGCTGCCCAGCCCTGTGGTTGAAGCTGATACCCTGGCTTCTCTCCAGACACAGCTGGGTGAGCTCCTCCAGTCGGGACAGGAGGCTCCTCTGTACACAGAGGGGGGTGGGGGTGGGGAACAAGCTGCCCAGCCCTGTGGTTGAAGCTGATACCCTGGCTTCTCTCCAGACACAGCTGGGTGAGCTCCTCCAGTCGGGACAGGAGGCTCCTCTGTACACAGAGGGGGGTGGGGGTGGGGAACAAGCTGCCCAGCCCTGTGGTTGAAGCTGGTGAGCTCCTGGGATCAATAAACTGCTGATTATGAGTCGTGAGACTGAGGGCACAGTGGCTCAGAGGTCAGCACTGCAGCTGGATGGCTGGGCTGGGCTCAGGGCCCAGCTGAGGGACCGGTCAGTCAGTCCTCTCCGTGTGTCAGTGTCGGGTGAGCTCCTGGGGTGTGTGACTGTGCTTCGCTCTCGATCCCACAGAGTACCCCAAGATCCGACTGCCACGCCAATTGAGAACAAGGTTCATCAAGAAGGTTGGGGAGAAGGTCAACCTGGTCATCCCCTTCATGGTCAGTGTCCAGTCAGTGTGTCTGTATGAACCCCTCTCTCTCTCAGTGCAGTGTTAATGTACTGGAGTGTCCAGTCAGTGTGTATGTATTAACCCCTCTCTCTCTCAGTGCAGTGTTCATGTACTGAAGTGTCCAGTCAGTGTGTCTGTATGAACCCCTCTCTCTCTCAGTGCAGTGTTAATGTACTGGAGTGTCCAGTCAGTGTGTCTGTATTAACCCTTTGTACTCTATGTCTCACAGGGTAAGCCTCGTCCCATTGTGAGCTGGACAAAGGATGGGGAGCCCATAGACCAAAAGAAAATTGGGATTCGGACAAGTGATGTGGACACCATCCTGTTTATCCGCTCGGCAGAGAAGGAGCACTCTGGGAACTACACTCTGACTGTACAAATAGAGAACATGCAGGACTCTGCAACTATCGACATCCGCATTGTTGGTGAGACTGTCTCTCTTTTTAACCTTCTTGGTTAAAATCTGCATTAATCCCTCTGTGTGTGAGGTGTGTCTCTGGGGTCTATATTAGGGTCTGTATTAATCTGTGTGTGAGGTGTGTCTCTGGGGTCTATATTAGTGTCTGTATTAATCTGTGTGTGTGAGGTGTGTCTCTAGGGTCTATATTAGGATCTGTATTAATCTGTGTGTGTGTGAGGTGTGTCTCTAGGGTCTATATTAGGGTCTGTATTAATCTGTGTGTGTGAGGAGTGTCTTTAGGGTCTATATTAGGATCTGTATTAATCTCTGTGTGTGTGGTGTGTCTCTAGGGTCTATATTAGGGTCTGTATTAATCTCTGTGTGTGAGGTGTGTCTCTAGGGTCTATATTAGGGTCTGTATTAATCTCTGTGTGTGTGAGGTGTGTCTCTAGGGTCTATATTAGGGTCTGTATTAATCTCTGTGTGTGAGGTGTGTCTCTGGGTTCTATATTAGGGTCTGTTGTAATCTCTGTGTGTGTGAGGTGTGTCTCTTGGGTCTATATTAGGGTCTGTATTAATCTCTGTGTGTGAGGTGTGTCTCTAGGGTCTATATTAGGGTCTGTATTAATCTGTGTGTGAGGTGTGTCTCTAGGGTCTATATTAGGGTCTGTATTAATCTGTGTGTGTGAGGTGTGTCTCTGGGGTCTATATCAGAGTCCCACTAAGCTATCTTTCTCTCTGTATCAGAAAAACCTGGCCCTCCTCTCTTAGTGAAGATCACTGACGTTTGGGGCTTTAACGCTGCTCTGGAATGGAAACCACCCAGGAATGACGGCAACTGTGAGATCACGGGTTACAACATCCAGAAGGCCGACAAGAAAACCATGGTAAACGCCTGCCTGTCCTGCGGGCTCCCCTTCTGTTTCTGGCCGTCTGTGTCTTCTCCTGTTGACCTCCCCCTCTGTGCTCTCTCCGACAGGAGTGGTTCACAGTCTACGAGCACAACAGGCGCACCAACTGTACCGTGTCTGACCTCATCATGGGCAACGAGTACTTCTTCCGCGTCTTCAGTGAGAATCTGTGTGGTCTGAGTGAGGAGGCCGGCGTCACCAAGAACACCGCTGTCATCCAGAAGACGGGTCTGTCTGTCTCTCTGTCTGTCTGTGTCTGTCCAGTCCTCTGTTTGTGTGTCTGTCTGGGTCTGTCCAGTCCTCTGTCTCTTTGTGTCTGTCCAGTCCTCTGTCTGTCTGTGTGTCTGTCTGTGTCTGTCCAGTCCTCTGTCTGTCTGTGTGTGTGTCAGTCTGTCTTAGTCTCTGTGCGTTTGTCTTTCAGCATCTGTGTCAGTGTGTAAGCGTTTCAGCGTGTCAGTGTGTCGGTCTGTCAGTGTGTCGGTCTGTCCAGCCCCGTGTCAGTGTGTCGGTCTGTCAGTGTGTCAGTGTGTCGGTCTGTCAGTGTGTCAGTGTGTGGGTCTGTCAGTGTGTCAGTGTGTCGGTCTGTCAGTGTGTGTGTGTGGGTCTGTCAGTGTGTCGGTGTGTCAGTGTGTGGGTCTGTCAGTGTGTCAGTGTGTGGGTCTGTCAGTGTGTCAGTGTGTGGGTCTGTCAGTCTGTCAGTGTGTCAGTGTGTCGGTCTGTCAGTGTGTCGGTGTGTCAGTGTGTGGGTCTGTCAGTGTGTCAGTGTGTCAGTGTGTCGGTCTGTCAGTCACCAAGACCGCTTCAGGGTGAATTCTCCTGTGTCCCCCAGGTCTGCAGTACAAGCCCCCAGAGTATAAGGAAAAGGACATGAGCTGCTCCCCCAAATTCACTCAGCCGCTGGCGGATCGCTCGGTCATCGCGGGGTACAGCGCTGCCATCAGCTGCTCGGTCAGGGGCTTCCCCAAGGTACTGCACGCAGGTTCATTCTCTCCCTCAGGGGACCCCAGTTCTGCGGACTGGACTGCTCACTCAGAGGGGACCCCGGTACTGCGGACTGGACTGTTCCCTCAGTGGGGACCCCTGTACTGTTGACTGGACTGTTCCCTCAGTGGGGACCCCGGTACTGCGGACTGGACTGTTCCCTCAGTGGGGACCCCTGTACTGTTGACTGGACTGTTCCCTCAGTGGGGACCCCTGTACTGTTGACTGGACTGCTCCCTCAGGGGGGACCCTGATACTAGACAGAAGTGTAGAAGTGATGACTGGCCATATCAGCCCCCCCACGCTCTCTCTGCCCCTCTCCCTCTCCTGCTGGGGGCACCACTCACCCCGTTTCTACCCCCCCCCCCCCCCCGCAGCCCAAGATCATCTGGATGAAGAACAACATGGAGATCAGGGAGGACCCCAAGTACCTGATGCAGAACAGCCAGGGGGTGCTGACCCTCAAAATCCGCAAGCCCAGCCCCTACGATGGGGGCAGGTACTCGTGCCGGGCCATCAACGAGCTGGGGGAGGACGAGGTGGAGTGCAAGCTGGAGGTCAGAGGTAATAAGGGGGCGGGGTTTGGGCGAGGGGCGGGGTCACAAGGGAGGGAGGGGACTCGGGGAGGGGGAGGGGACTGGGAGAGAGGGCAGGGACTCGTGCTGGGCCATCAACGAGCTGGGGGAGGACGACGTGGAGTGCAAGCTGGAGGTCAGAGGTAATAAGGGGCGGGGTTTGGGCGAGGGGCGGGGTCACAAGGGAGGGAGGGGACTCGGGGAGGGGGAGGGGACTGGGAGAGAGGGCAGGGACTCGTGCTGGGCCATCAACGAGCTGGGGGAGGACGAGGTGGAGTACCTCCAAGACGAGGTCAGAGGTAATGAGGGGCTGGGGTTACGGGGGGGGGAGAGATGAATTAACAACGGGTTCAATAAAGGAGAGAGAGACAGGTACAGACAGGAGGGGAACAGCAGTCAGAGAGAGAGACAGGTACAGACAGGAGGGGAACAGCAGTCAGAGAGAGAGAGACAGGTACAGACAGGAGGGGAACAGCAGTCAGAGAGAGAGACAGGTACAGACAGGAGGGGAACAGCAGTCAGAGAGAGAGACAGGTACAGACAGGAGGGGAACAGCAGTCAGAGAGAGAGAGACAGGTACAGACAGGAGGGGAACAGCAGTCAGAGAGAGAGACAGGTACAAACAGGAGGGGAACAGCAGTCAGAGAGAGAAAGACAGGTACAGACAGGTGGTAAGGGCACACTTTCTGTGTGTCTACCTCACCAACAAACTAACCAGCCTTCTCTCTCTCTCTCCCCCTCTCTCTCCCAGTCCAACCCTCTGAGAAGATTTAAACAGGTGAGTCTCCCTCTGCCCTCTCTCCTCTTCTCTCTCTCACCCTCCGTCTCTCCCTCTTCCACACCTCTGATCTCTCTCACTCCTCCTCCCCCTCTCTCTCTCTATCCCTCCCCCCCTCTCTGTCTCCATCCGATCCAGTTTTCGGACTCTTCCGCGACCCCCTGCTCCCTGCGTCTGTGAGCCCCCGAGGAGAGAAGAAACTATGAGGAGGAGAGGAAAGAGCAGAGGAGTGAGAGAGTGTCTCCGTCAACCAACACCCCGCCCCCCCTCCATCCCCTATCTCCTGTCCCCTCAAAGTACCCCCCCAGTCCTTAATAAAGAAAGTCTTCAGCCTGTCTCTCCCTGCTGTGTCTGTACTGACCACATACCCAGCAGCCCCAGTTCCGACTACCTTTAACCTTTGACCTTTGACCTTAATTGCCCCCTAAGGGAAGTTGTCGCAAAATACACAGTAACACATCAGACAATAAGACAATACAGCAACAACAGCACTGCCATGATGCAAACCCACATGTTTCAGAATTGCTCAGTCAGAACTCAATTCAGGATCATGAGCTGAAAAACAGACAAGTCGCTGGGAAAGCATCTAAAACAACAAGAAGACCCCTCTGTCAACGCTGTCAGGTGTCAAAGAAGTGCCTGATGAGTCCTGCTTTCAGGGTTCTGATTTAAAGTGAGTGAGCTGCCGGTTCCAACGCCTGCTAATCTCCGTCTCTGAAGGGTCTACAGATGGACAAACACCCCCCTCACAGGGCCAGCGTAGACACGCAAACAGAGTTTGACAAGACAGTACAATCGTTTTGTGTATTTTCATGATCATGCAGAAACAGAAACAAATGAATTGCACAGCCTTGGAGAGTCTCAGACTGCTCTGTCAGTGTCAGTGGAGTCTGATTATAATCCCAGTGAAGAACTAATCCAGCTCCCAGTCCAGTCAGTCCAGTCCAGCCTGGAGAGTCTCAGACTGCTCTGTCAGTGTCAGTGGAGTCTGATTATAATCCCAGTTCATAACCAATCCAGCTCCCAGTCCAGTCAGTCCAGCCTGGAGAGTCTCTGTCAGTGTCAGCGGGAGTCTGTCTATAATCTGTCAGTTCCGACAGAGACAGAAAGGTGATTTATTTTAACGACTTTCTGAGCGCGTAACAGACCACACCGAAATCCGTTTTACAAGAGGCGTAACAAACCGCAACAAACCTACACCAGCCGCACACTACTAACAGCGAGAACGTCACCGCACTATAGAAACACACCCTTTTTAAAACACGATGTTCTCTTCCACTCTGAGAGAACGCCCAGAGAAACTCCCTCCAAATATGAACGATTATCAAAGAAAATTTAAAATCATGTAGGAAATTAAGGTGATTATCGAAGGCGAGGGAGAAAAATACCGCCTCACGAGAAAAAGTGAAACAAACCTGTATTTTAGAGGTATTTTCCCCAAGTGCGCTAGTTTTACATTTAAATCGAGATTCGTACAGTAATGAAAATTCAAAATGAGTTCGCTGAACGACTCTTGTGTGCGTAGAAGAGTTTGCACAGAAACACGTTTTGCAAAGACCCGCTACATCCAGGTGGGGCTGCACACTGGTGGGGGTGGAGGGGATCCCCATTACCTGTAAAGCGCTTTGAGTGGAGTGTCCAGAAAAGCGCTATATAAGTGTAAGCAATTATTATTATTATTATTACACGCCATTCACCACTCTTTCTAACTGGGAGGTCCCCGCACTCTTAAAAAAAAACATTTTATTCTCTTCCATCGCCACAATAAATACAATAACGACTATGAGAGAGAGAACCGTACTAAACAAATGCGCATTCCTAAATCAAGCAAGCTGAAGAACGGTAAGTTAAATATCGACGGTGACAGAGAGAAATTAGGCCTCACAAAAGCAGAAGTAAAAAAAAAGTACTTTCAGAGGGCTTTTCCAAAGGGCGTTAATTAATTAAGGAAGTCCAGCTGCGTCGTCCCGTGACTCCCCTGTGACTGACTTGACTGACCTGAGGCGGGCCTCGTCCGGCTTGACGGGCACCCGCACCGGCCAATCACCGGCCAGAACCCGAGAAGTGGCGTGGGGGCCGGGCCAATCAGAGGAGGGGGGGCCTGCCTGCCTGCCGGAGATAGCCGAGCGCCGCCGAGCGGGGGCCCGAGTTTCGAAGTGCGGATGCGGACGCAGAGAGCAGCTCCAGCCGTCGCTTCACTGAAACAAGTTTGGTTTTGCAGCGAGTTGAGACCCCAAGGGGACCCGTGCGTGCGGATACCGAGCAGCGAGCATGGTTCGGTGGGGGTTCGGGCTGCTGGCCGTGTGCCTCGTCCTGTGCTGCGCCCACGCCGTCGTCAGGTACGCGGGGCCCCCGGGCAGTCGGGGCGCGGGGTCTCTGATGGGGCGGAAGTCGCTTTTCAGCTGAAACCTGTCGCTGGCTCCCAGGCACCGCCGAGTCGGGGACACGAAAACTACGCGGTTTGGGTTTCTTATCTGGAGGGGAGGGGAGCACCCCAACAAAGTCTGGTGTTTAGACTGTTGATTGTGTGCGTCTCTGACACCTGTCTCCCTCTCTCCTGTCTGACAGGCCCCTGACCCCTGTCTCCTCCTCCCCTGTCTGTCTGTCTGTCTGTCTGTCGGACCCTCAGTTTCTGTATCTCCCCTGTCTCTCTCTCTCTCTCTCTCTCTCTCTCTCTCTCTCTCTCTCTCTCTCTCTCTCTCTCTCCTGTCTGTGGCTCTGACCCCCGTCTGTCTCTCTTGACACCTGTTCATGGTCAGTGGTTCGGAAACTGTCCAGGACGAATTGGGGTTATTAGTTTGGTCGTCCTGACTGAGAGTTACAGAGCTGCAGGAGCAGGACTGGACACCCCTGTCCTAGAGCCAGGACCCTGCCTGGAGGCTCTGATTGGCTCATGAAGGAGTGAAGACCAGCAGACACACTGACTGACCCTGCAGGACCAGGACTGGACACCCCTGTCCTGGAGCCAGGACCCTGCCTGGAGGCTCTGATTGGCTCATGCAGGAGTGAAGACCTGCAGACACACTGACTGACCCTGCAGGAGCAGGACTGGACACCCCTGTCCTGGAGCCAGGACCCTGCCTGGAGGCTCTGATTGGCTCATGCAGGAGTGAAGACCTGCAGACACACTGACTGACCCTGCAGGACCAGGACTGGACACCCCTGTCCTAGAGCCAGGACCCTGCCTGGAGGCTCTGATTGGCTCATGAAGGAGTGAAGACCAGCAGACACACTGACTGACCCTGCAGGAGCAGGACTGGACACCCCTGTCCTGGAGCCAGGACCCTGCCTGGAGGCTCTGATTGGCTCATGAAGGAGTGAAGACCTGCGGACACACTGACTGACTGACCCTGCAGGACCAGGACTGGACACCCCTGTCCTAGAGCCAGGACCCTGCCTGGAGGCTCTGATTGGCTCATGAAGGAGTGAAGACCCACAGACACACTGACTGACCCTGCAGGACCAGGACTGGACACCCCTGTCCTAGAGCCAGCACCCTGCCTGGAGGCTCTGATTGGCTCATGAAGGAGTGAAGACCCGCAGACACACTGACTGACTGACCGTCGCTCCGGGTTCATGTTCCACACCCCCACCTCTCTTGGTGTAAAGGCATTCATTCCCCCTGCCGCTCGAGTGTCGCTGTTGATGCTGCTGTACTGTGTCTCTGGGATTGAATGTTCGAATCGAGCCCCAGCGGGGAGGGAGTCTGACTTCTCCATCGAGCCCTCCTGTGTTTCACAACATCCTGCTCTCTGCGTCTCTGTGCCTCCCCGCGATGGGGAGGGACTATTACTGACGGGGCCGTTGGTGCTCAGGAAGTGGGGGTGTGGTGTCCCCTGCGGTCTCCGTGTGTCGCCCCAGACTTCCTCCCGGGCCCCGGGGGGGGGGCAGTTTCTGCCAGCGGGTCAGAGAGATGTCTGTCCGGAGCAGACAGGGCGTGTCGCAGACGAGTGCTCCCGATCCGGTCATTTCTAGCGAACTAATCCCAGGAGCTCAACCAGCTGTGTCTGGAGAGAAGCCAGGGTATTGGCATCAACCACAGGGCAGGGCAGCTTGTTCCCCACTCCCACCACCCTCTGTGTACAGTAGAGCCTCCTGTCCTGACTGGAGGAGCTCACCCAGCTGTGTCTGGAGAGAAGCCAGGGTATCGGCTTCAACCACAGGGCTGGGCAGCCTGTTCCACACCCCCACCACCCTCTGTGTACAGAAGAGCCTCCTGTCCTGACTGGAGGAGCTCACCCAGCTGTGTCTGGAGAGAAACCGGGTATCGGCTTCAACCACAGGGCTGGGCAGCTTGTTCCCCACCCCCACCCCCCTCTGTGTACAGAAGAGCCTCCTGTCCTAACTGGAGGAGCTCACCCAGCTGTGTCTGGAGAGAAGCCAGGGTATCGGCTTCAACCACAGGGCTGGGCAGCTTGTTCCCCACTCCCACCCCCCTCTGTGTACAGAAGAGCCTCCTGTCCTGACTGGAGGAGCTCACCCAGCTGTGTCTGGGGAGAAGCCAGGGTATCGGCCTCAACCACAGGGCTGGGCAGCTTGTTCCCCACCCCCACCACCCTCTGTGTAAAGTAAGAGTTGAGAGAGTGATTTAAGAGATATGTTAAGTTACCAAACTGCAGACAGGGAGGTGTGGGGTGGGGGACTTCTGGACCCATCTCCAATGGCAGTGGGGGGTGGGACTTTTGCACAAATACTGACCTCTCATTGGTCAGAATTTGTGGGGGGCGAAGGATTGACAGGCTGTCTCCTCACTGTTAACGCCTCCCCCTGCGCCCTCTCCCAGAGTTCCTCTCCACAGGATGCGGACTGTCCGCCGCCAGCTGACCGACAGCGGGCTCACAGTCAAGCAGCTGAGGGCGCGATACGGGGCTGCGACGGGGGTCGGAGGGGGCGTCGCCATGGCCGCGCCCCCGGTGGAGCGGCTGATGAACTTCATGGATGTGAGCAGATCCCTCCTGTCTCCTCCTGAAACTGCGGCGCGTTCGAGTGTGTCTGTGCCTGCCTGTCTGTTTGTGCGTCTCTAGGGTCTATATTAGGGTCTGTATTAATCTGTGTGTGTGAGGTGTGTCTCTAGGGTCTATATTAGGGTCTGTATTAATCTGTGTGTGTGTGAGGTGTGTCTCTAGAGTCTATATTAGGGTCTGTATTAATCTGTGTGTGTGTGAGGTGTGTCTCTAGGGTCTATATTAGGGTCTGTATTAATCTCTGTGTGTGAGGTGTGTCTCTTGGGTCTATATTAGGGTCTGTATTAATCTGTGTGTGTGAGGTGTCTCTCTAGGGTCTGTATTAATCTGTGTGTGAGGTGTGTCTCTAGGGTCTATATTAGGGTATTTATTAATCTCTGTGTGTGTGAGGTGTGTCTCTAGGGTCTATATTAGGGTCTGTATTAATCTCTGTGTGTGTGAGGTGTGTCTCTAGGGTCTATATTAGGGTCTGTATTAATCTCTCTGTGTGTGAGGTGTGTCTCTAGGGTCTATATTAGGGTCTGTATTAATCTGTGTGTGTGAGGTGTGTCTCTAGGGTCTATATTAGGGTCTGTATTAATCTGTGTGTGTGAGGTGTGTCTCTGGGGTCTATATTAGGGTCTGTATTAATCTCTGTGTGTGTGAGGTGTGTCTCTGGGGTCTATATTAGGGTCTGTATTAATCTCTGTGTGTGTGAGGTGTGTCTCTAGGGTCTATATTAGGGTCTGTATTAATCTCTCTGTGTGTGAGGTGTGTCTCTAGGGTCTATATTAGGGTCTGTATTAATCTCTGTGTGTGAGGTGTGTCTCTAGGGTCTATATTAGGGTCTGTATTAATCTGTGTGTGTGAGGTGTGTCTCTGGGGTCTATATTAGGGTCTGTATTAATCTGTGTGTGTGTGTGAGGTGTGTCTCTGGGGTCTATATTAGGGTCTGTATTAATCTGTGTGTGTGAGGTGTGTCTCTAGGGTCTATATTAGGGTCTGTAGTAATCTGGGTGTGGTCAGTGTGTCTATCACGTCAGTGCTCATGTCCCCCTGCTCTCTCTGCAGGCTCAGTACTATGGTGTGATTGGGATCGGCTCTCCACCCCAGAATTTCTCGGTGGTGTTCGACACTGGCTCCTCCAACCTCTGGGTGCCCTCTGTGAAGTGCTCGTTCCTGGACCTGGCCTGCTGTGAGTCGCCGGCTCGTGTCTGGGGGGTCGTGGGTTCGAGCTCCAGGGACGAGGGGACAGTGGTGACCTGCTGGAGGAGGAAGACTAAGGAGGCTCACAGGAGGAGGGAGCCTGTTTCTCTTGAGCTCGGCGTCTCGGGGTCCTGGTGCCCGTTCCAGCCCCCCTCATGCCTGGTGTCCCCCCCCCCCACAGGGTTCCACCACCGCTACGACTCCAGGAAGTCCAGCTCCTACGTCCAGAACGGCACCGCGTTCGCCATCCAGTACGGGAGGGGCAGCCTGTCGGGGTTCATCAGCCAGGACACCGTGACGGTCTGTGAACCCCACTTTCTCAGTGCAGTGTTCATGTACTGGAGTGTCCAGTCAGTGTGTCTGTATTAACCCCTCTCTCTCTCAGTGCAGTGTTCATGTACTGGAGTGTCCAGTCAGTGTGTCTGTATGAACCCCTCTCTCTCTCAGTGCAGTGTTCATGTACTGGAGTGTCCAGTCAGTGTGTCTGTATGAACCCCTCTCTCTCTCAGTGCAGTGTTCATGTACTGGAGTGTCCAGTCAGTGTGTCTGTATTAACCCCTCTCTCTCAGTGCAGTGTTCATGTACTGGAGTGTCCAGTCAGTGTGTCTGTATTAACCCCTCTCTCTCAGTGCAGTGTTCATGTACTGGAGTGTCCAGTCAGTGTGTGTGTGTATTAACCCCTCTCTCTCTCAGTGCAGTGTTCATGTACTGGAGTGTCCAGTCAGTGTGTGTGTATTAACCCCTCTCTCTCTCAGTGCAGTGTTCATGTACTGGAGTGTCCAGTCAGTGTGTGTGTATTAACCCCTCTCTCTCTCAGTGCAGTGTTCATGTACTGGAGTGTCCAGTCAGTGTGTCTGTATTAACCCCTCTCTCTCTCTCAGTGCAGTGTTCATGTACTGGAGTGTCCAGTCAGTGTGTCTGTATTAACCCCTCTCTCTCTCTCAGTGCAGTGTTCATGTACTGGAGTGTCCAGTCAGTGTGTCTGTATGAACCCCTCTCTCTCAGTGCAGTGTTCATGTACTGGAGTGTCCAGTCAGTGTGTGTGTATGAACCCCTCTCTCTCAGTGCAGTGTTCATGTACTGGAGTGTCCAGTCAGTGTGTGTGTATGAACCCCTCTCTCTCTCAGTGCAGTGTTAATGTACTGGAGTGTCCAGTCAGTGTGTCTGTATGAACCCCTCTCTCTCAGTGCAGTGTTAATGTACTGGAGTGTCCAGTCAGTGTGTCTGTATGAACCCCTCTCTCTCTCAGTGCAGTGTTAATGTACTGGAGTGTCCAGTCAGTGTGTCTGTATGAACCCCTCTCTCTCAGTGCAGTGTTCATGTACTGGAGTGTCCAGTCAGTGTGTCTGTATTAACCCCTCTCTCTCTCAGTGCAGTGTTAATGTACTGGAGTGTCCAGTCAGTGTGTGTGTATGAACCCCTCTCTCTCTCTCGGTGTCAGTGTGTATTAACCCCTCTCTCTCTCTGTGTCAGTGTGTATTAACCCCTCTCTCTCTCGGTGTAGCTGGCAGGTTTGGCCATTCCTGCGCAGCAGTTTGCAGAGGCAGTGAAGCAGCCCGGTCTGGCCTTCGCTCTGGCGCGGTTCGATGGGATTCTGGGAATGGCGTACCCCTCCATCTCTGTGGACGGGGTGCCCCCCGTCCTCGACACGGCCATGGCCAACAAGCTGCTGCCCCGGAACATCTTCTCCTTCTACCTCAACAGGTCTCTGTCTGTCTCCGTCTGTCCCTCTCGGGGACCGGCTCCTGTCTGCCTGTGTCACAGTCTGGGTCTCTCTGTCTCAGGGACCAGACGGGCCCGGTGGGCGGGGAGCTGGTTCTGGGGGGCGTGGACCCCAGCTTCTACCAGGGGGAGCTGCACTACGTGAACGTGACGCGGAAGGCCTACTGGCAGATCGCCATGGACGGGTGAGCGTCAGTCTGCGGCGGCTGGGACCCGGGTTCTGGCGTCCTCTGGCCAGTCTCTCACGATGGGGGGTCACCCGATTCCCCTTGTAAGTCCAGGGAGCTGGCCCTTCAGGCCTGACCCTGCCCGTCTCCGATGTTCTCCGAGTTGATCGCAGCCAAGACGTTTCAGGGCTCAGGAACTGGTGAATTACTGATCTGTAAAACCTGCTGGATTGGGGAGCTACATAGCCAGGGTCAGGGGTCAGTATCACACTCCGTACTAATCTGTGTATGTGAGGTGTGCCTCTAGGGTCTATATTAGGGTCTGTATTAATCTGTGTGTGTGTGAGGTGTCTCTAGGGTCTATATTAGGGTCTGTATTAATCTGTGTGTGTGAGGTGTGTCTCTGGGGTCGATATTAGGGTCTGTATTAATCTGTGTGTGTGAGGTGTGTCTCTAGGGTCTATACTAGTGTCTGTATTAATCTGTGTGTGTGTGAGGTGTCTCTAGGGTCTATATTAGGGTCTGTATTAATCTGTGTGTGTGAGGTGTGTCTCTGGGGTCTATATTAGGGTCTGTATTAATCTGTGTGTGTGAGGTGTGTCTCTAGGGTCTATATTAGGGTCTGTATTAATCTGTGTGTGTGTGAGGTGTGTCTCTAGGGTCTATATTAGGGTCTGTATTAATCTGTGTGTGTGTGTGAGGTGTGTCTCTAGGGTCTATATTAGGGTCTGTATTGATCTGATTTGAGGCATGTCTGGGCTCAGTGTTAATGTCTTGTGATGTTTCCTTAGGGTTGCCGTGGGCTCCCAGCTGTCTCTCTGCAAGGGGGGCTGTCAGGCGATTGTCGATACTGGTACCTCGCTCCTTATCGGACCGAGCCAGGAGATCCGAGCTCTGCACAGAGCCATTGGAGCCATTCCTCTCCTGATGGGCGTGGTATGGGCTGTCCCTGTCGGCTGTGCTGTGTTCTGTCTTTACAAGTGAAGCCAGTGAGCTGAGCCTCACTCTGTCCTCTCTCTCAGGCCATGATAGACTGCAAGAAGATCCCTTCTCTCCCAGTGGTCAGCTTCAGTCTGGGAGGGAAGCAGTTCAAACTGACTGGGAAAGACTACGTTCTTAATGTAAGACATGTAATTCTCTCTCTCTCTCTCTCTCAGTGCAGTGTTCATGTACTGGAGTGTCCAGTCAGTGTGTCTGTATGAACCCCTCTCTCTCTCAGTGCAGTGTTAATGTACTGGAGTGTCCAGTCAGTGTGTCTGTATGAACCCCTCTCTCTCTCAGTGCAGTGTTAATCTACTGGAGTGTCCAGTCAGTGTGTCTGTATGAACCCCTCTCTCTCTCAGTGCAGTGTTCATGTACTGGAGTGTCCAGTCAGTGTGTCTGTATGAACCCCTCTCTCTCTCAGTGCAGTGTTCATGTACTGGAGTGTCCAGTCAGTGTGTCTGTATGAACCCCTCTCTCTCTCAGTGCAGTGTTAATGTACTGGAGTGTCCAGTCAGTGTGTCTGTATGAACCCCTCTCTCTCTCAGTGCAGTGTTAATCTACTGGAGTGTCCAGTCAGTGTGTCTGTATGAACCCCTCTCTCTCTCAGTGCAGTGTTCATGTACTGGAGTGTCCAGTCAGTGTGTCTGTATGAACCCCTCTCTCTCTCAGTGCAGTGTTCATGTACTGGAGTGTCCAGTCAGTGTGTCTGTATGAACCCCTCTCTCTCTCAGTGCAGTGTTCATGTACTGGAGTGTCCAGTCAGTGTGTCTGTATGAACCCCTCTCTCTCTCAGTGCAGTGTTAATGTACTGGAGTGTCCAGTCAGTGTGTCTGTATGAACCCCTCTCTCTCTCAGTGCAGTGTTCATGTACTGGAGTGTCCAGTCAGTGTGTGTGTATTAACCCCTCTCTCTCTCAGTGCAGTGTTAATGTACTGGAGTGTCCAGTCAGTGTGTGTGTATTAACCCCTCTCTCTCTCAGTGCAGTGTTAATGTACTGGAGTGTCCAGTCAGTGTGTCTGTATGAACCCCTCTCTCTCTCAGTGCAGTGTTCATGTACTGGAGTGTCCAGTCAGTGTGTCTGTATTAACCCCTCTCTCTCTCAGTGCAGTGTTCATGTACTGGAGTGTCCAGTCAGTGTGTCTGTATGAACCCCTCTCTCTCAGTGCAGTGTTCATGTACTGGAGTGTCCAGTCAGTGTGTCTGTATGAACCCCTCTCTCTCTCAGTACAGTGTTCATGTACTGGAGTGTCCAGTCAGTGTGTCTGTATGAACCCCTCTCTCTCTCAGTGCAGTGTTAATGTACTGGAGTGTCCAGTCAGTGTGTCTGTATGAACCCCTCTCTCTCTCAGTGCAGTGTTAATGTACTGGAGTGTCCAGTCAGTGTGTCTGTATGAACCCCTCTCTCTCTCAGTGCAGTGTTCATGTACTGGAGTGTCCAGTCAGTGTGTCTGTATGAACCCCTCTCTCTCTCAGTGCAGTGTTCATGTACTGGAGTGTCCAGTCAGTGTGTCTGTATGAACCCCTCTCTCTCTCAGTGCAGTGTTACTGTACTGGAGTGTCCAGTCAGTGTGTCTGTATGAACCCCTCTCTCTCTCAGTGCAGTGTTCATGTCCTGGAGTGTCCAGTCAGTGTGTGTGTATTAACCCCTCTCTCTCTCAGTGCAGTGTTCATGTACTGGAGTGTCCAGTCAGTGTGTCTGTATGAACCCCTCTCTCTCTCAGTGCAGTGTTCATGTACTGGAGTGTCCAGTCAGTGTGTCTGTATGAACCCCTCTCTCTCTCAGTGCAGTGTTAATGTACTGGAGTGTCCAGTCAGTGTGTGTGTATTAACCCCTCTCTCTCTCAGTGCAGTGTTAATGTACTGGAGTGTCCAGTCAGTGTGTCTGTATTAACCCCTCTCTCTCTCAGTGCAGTGTTAATGTACTGGAGTGTCCAGTCAGTGTGTCTGTATGAACCCCTCTCTCTCTCAGTGCAGTGTTCATGTACTGGAGTGTCCAGTCAGTGTGTGTGTATTAACCCCTCTCTCTCTCAGTGCAGTGTTAATGTACTGGAGTGTCCAGTCAGTGTGTCTGTATTAACCCCTCTCTCTCTCAGTGCAGTGTTCATGTACTGGAGTGTCCAGTCAGTGTGTCTGTATTAACCCCTCTCTCTCTCAGTGCAGTGTTCATGTACTGGAGTGTCCAGTCAGTGTGTCTGTATGAACCCCTCTCTCTCTCAGTGCAGTGTTCATGTACTGGAGTGTCCAGTCAGTGTGTGTGTATTAACCCCTCTCTCTCTCAGTGCAGTGTTAATGTACTGGAGTGTCCAGTCAGTGTGTCTGTATTAACCCCTCTCTCTCTCAGTGCAGTGTTCATGTACTGGAGTGTCCAGTCAGTGTGTGTGTATTAACCCCTCTCTCTCTCTCAGTGCAGTGTTAATGTACTGGAGTGTCCAGTCAGTGTGTCTGTATTAACCCCTCTCTCTCTCAGTGCAGTGTTCATGTACTGGAGTGTCCAGTCAGTGTGTCTGTATGAACCCCTCTCTGTCTCAGTGCAGTGTTCATGTACTGGAGTGTCCAGTCAGTGTGTCTGTATTAACCCCTCTCTCTCTCAGTGCAGTGTTAATGTACTGGAGTGTCCAGTCAGTGTGTGTGTATTAACCCCTCTCTCTCTCTCAGTGCAGTGTTAATGTACTGGAGTGTCCAGTCAGTGTGTCTGTATTAACCCCTCTCTCTCTCAGTGCAGTGTTCATGTACTGGAGTGTCCAGTCAGTGTGTCTGTATTAACCCCTCTCTCTCTCAGTGCAGTGTTAATGTACTGGAGTGTCCAGTCAGTGTGTGTGTATTAACCCCTCTCTCTCTCAGTGCAGTGTTAATGTACTGGAGTGTCCAGTCAGTGTGTCTGTATCAACCCCTCTCTCTCTCAGTGCAGTGTTAATGTACTGGAGTGTCCAGTCAGTGTGTCTGTATGAACCCCTCTCTCTCTCAGTGCAGTGTTAATGTACTGGAGTGTCCAGTCAGTGTGTCTGTATGAACCCCTCTCTCTCAGTGCAGTGTTAATGTACTGGAGTGTCCAGTCAGTGTGTCTGTATGAACCCCTCTCTCTCTCTCAGTGCAGTGTTCATGTACTGGAGTGTCCAGTCAGTGTGTGTGTATGAACCCCTCTCTCTCTCAGTGCAGTGTTCATGTACTGGAGTGTCCAGTCAGTGTGTCTGTATGAACCCCTCTCTCTCTCAGTGCAGTGTTCATGTACTGGAGTGTCCAGTCAGTGTGTCTGTATGAACCCCTCTCTCTCTCAGTGCAGTGTTCATGTACTGGAGTGTCCAGTCAGTGTGTCTGTATGAACCCCTCTCTCTCTCAGTGCAGTGTTCATGTACTGGAGTGTCCAGTCAGTGTGTCTGTATGAACCCCTCTCTCTCTCAGTGCAGTGTTAATGTACTGGAGTGTCCAGTCAGTGTGTCTGTATTAACCCCTCTCTCTCTCAGTGCAGTGTTCATGTACTGGAGTGTCCAGTCAGTGTGTGTGTATTAACCCCTCTCTCTCAGTGCAGTGTTAATGTACTGGAGTGTCCAGTCAGTGTGTGTGTATGAACCCCTTTCTCCCTCTCTCTGTGTGTGTAGGAGTCTCAGGCCGGAGTGTCCGTCTGTCTGTCGGGGTTCATGGGGATGGATGTTCCTCCCCCAGCCGGTCCGCTGTGGATCCTGGGAGACGTGTTTATCGGGCGATACTATAGCGTCTTCGACCGGGAGAAGGACAGGGTGGGGTTTGCCCCAGTGAAGTGAGAGAGGGCAACAACTTGAAAGGAAGCTGACACGCACACGCACACACCCACACGCATTGACACAAACATGCACACACTGACACACAAACGCACACACGCACACGCACTGACACACACACGCACACGCACTGACACACAAACACATACACTCTACATGCACACGCACACGCACTGACACACAAACACACACACACACGCACTGACACGCACGCACACGCACTGACACACAAACACACACACACACACACGCACTGACACATGCACCTGCCGGGGGTTTCAGAGGGATTCACACACACACACACAAACACACACACACACACACGCACGCACACGCACTGACACACAAACACACACGCACTGACACACACACACACACACACACACACACACACACACACACACACAGCTGAAGCTGATGACGGCGCCGATGCCTGCACTCCTCGCCCCCAGCGACGTGTGGCGCCACCCGTACCCCGCCGCCCCCCGAGAGACCAGGACCCCTCGCACCGCACCTCCAGGAGCCCCTCCGTGATCCCCGGGACGAGCGCCCGCAGGGGCCGGTGACCCCGAAGAGGAGGGCCCCCGGGGGGACGGGTGTCTCTGCGCCTCCTGTCTGCTGCACTCAAGCAATAAAGCCGTTTTCCCAGCCTGCTCGCCTGCGGCCCCTCTGTCCCTCCGGCCCGCGGCCCGGTTCTGCTCTCCCTGCGCTCTGGGCCTGGGGTTCTGGGAGGAGGAGGGTGGGGGGGGGTTGATGGGCCTGGCCGCGCACGCTGGCCAGCCTGGAACTGGAGTTGGACCCCCCTGTTCTGGCCCGAGGCGCGGGGTGCAGAGTTCGGGGGGTGATCTCCAGCTCCACTCTGGTTCTGGGGTTCGCGGGGGCAGAAGGGAACTGGGGCGTCTGCGTCCGGGTGCTGACACTCAGCTCGTGTGCCTGCAGTCCTCCTGCTTCGCTCCGAGTCGGGCTGAGGGGTGACTCGCGATCTTGACCTGGAAGAGGGGGGGGTCTCCGTTCACCCCCTGTGTGGACGCTGTACCCCCACATTCTATCATCCCTATCCCCCTGCAGTGTGAGCCTGGCCAGTACCTGGAGGGGAGACTGCTGGGAGAGCTGAGGCTGCTGCTGGGAGAGGTGTGAGTGGGGCCAGCAGGGGGCGCTCTCACCCAGCTCACAGCCCCACTGGAGCCCAGCAGTGTGGGCCTGGCCAGTACCTGGAGGGGAGACTCCTGGGAGAGGTGTTAGTGGGGCCAGCAGGGGGCGCTCACCCTGAGGTCTGTGTGGGTCCTCATACCCCAGTATAGTGACGGGGACACTACACTGTAAACAGGCGCCGTCCTTCAGATGAGACGTCAAACCGAGGTCCTGACTCTCTGTGGTCATGAACAACCCCAGGGTGCCTCTCGAGAAGAGTAGGGGTGTCACCCCGGTGTCCTGGCCAAACTCTCCCCTGGCCTTTACCCTTCATGGCCTCCTAATACCCCCCCTCTCTGAACTGGCTCCATCCCTCTGCTCTCCTCCCCACTGAGAGCTGGTGTGTGTGAGAGGACTGGAGCATCATCCAGGTGGGGGTGGAGGGGATCCCCAGGAGCTGTGCAGCGCTCGCAGAGGAGAGTCCAGAAATGTGACTTACAAATGACTGTGCGTGGAAGATGCACCAGACTGGAGTCGAACCCGGGACCCCGAGCTGGTTTCCCCGGTCTGGGGGAGAAGTGGGAAAGAGCCGAACCTGCAGCTGCAGCTCCGCCTGGCGCCTGCGTGCGGCTCGTTGGCGGGGTCCGGAGGGGCTTCGGTGGGTGGGGGGGGGCAGCATTGGTGTCGGCGGTGGGATCAGGGCAGCACAGTCCCCGGGCCTCAGCTGTCCCCCCCCTCCTCCTGCCCCGCCAGGACCGTGAACACACACACACACACACACACACACACACACCAGGGCCAGTCCATCACAGGACACACACACACACACCAGGGCCAGTCCATCACAGGACACACACACACTCACACACTCACACCAGGGCCAGTCCATCACAGGACACACACACACACACCAGGGCCAGTCCATCACAGGACACACTCACACACACCAGGGCCAGTCCATCACAGGACACACACACACACACACACACACACACACCAGGGCCAGTCCATCACAGGACACACACACACACACACACACACACACACCAGGGCCAGTCCATCACAGGACACACACACACACTCTCTCCCCCCCCCCGTGTCTGGGCAGGGGTCCAGACCCTGAGCCGCGGCCCGGCTGGTCTGTCCAGCTCCACCGGTCTCCTGCCCCACTGACCCCCCCGGCCCGCGGGCCCGGCCGCGGGGAGCGTGGTTTCCGGAGGAACGCGCCGGCCCGACGAGCTCCACATTCCTCCTCGCTTTCGTTGGGCTGGCGCGGGGCCTGCTTCCTCATTCCCGCCGGCCCCTCCCGCTCCTCCGGCGAGAGCCTGACCTTTCCTGAGCGAGGGAGGGAACGTCAGTCTGCCGGTTCACAGACACCAGTGATACCAGTGATACCAGCTCGCTGCTAAATACAGGACTGAGCTGAATCAGTGAGAGATACTGTATGAACCCCTCTCTCTCTCAGGGCAGTGTTCATGTACTGGAGTGTCCAGTCAGTGTGTCTGTATTAACCCCTCTCTCTCTCAGGGCAGTGTTCATGTACTGGAGTGTCCAGTCAGTGTGTCTGTATGAACCCCTCTCTCTCAGTGCAGTGTTCATGTACTGGAGTGTCCAGTCAGTGTGTCTGTATGAACCCCTCTCTCTCTCAGGGCAGTGTTCATGTACTGGAGTGTCCAGTCAGTGTGTCTGTATGAACCCCTCTCTCTCTCTCTCTCTCTCTCAGTGCAGTGTTAATGTACTGGAGTGTCCAGTCAGTGTGTGTATTAACCCCTCTCTCTCTCAGTGCAGTGTTAATGTACTGGAGTGTCCAGTCAGTGTGTCTGTATGAACCCCTCTCTCTCTCAGTGCAGTGTTAATGTACTGGAGTGTCCAGTCAGTGTGTCTGTATGAACCCCTCTCTCTCTCAGTGCAGTGTTAATGTACTGGAGTGTCCAGTCAGTGTGTCTGTATGAACCCCTCTCTCTCTCAGTGCAGTGTTCATGTACTGGAGTGTCCAGTCAGTGTGTGTGTGTATTAACCCCTCTCTCTCTCAGTGCAGTGTTAATGTACTGGAGTGTCCAGTCAGTGTGTCTGTATTAACCCCTCTCTCTCTCAGTGCAGTGTTCATGTACTGGAGTGTCCAGTCAGTGTGTCTGTATGAACCCCTCTCTCTCAGTGCAGTGTTCATGTACTGGAGTGTCCAGTCAGTGTTTGTCAATTAATCTTTCCCTTTTTTCTTTGTAGAGGATGAGTTTTTCATGAAAAATGAACGGAGTTTTGAGCAGATAAAGAGGCAGATGTTCAGTAGCAAGGAGAGCCGGTCGTTACTGGACAGTTTCAAGTAGGGCCCTGAGACAGACCCTTCTGGACTCAGCCTGAACCTCTTCACTGGGGCTTTTTGGGTTGAAAGTGAGCTCTTCAGTGCTGACTCCCTCAGAGATCCCGGACTGTGTCTCTCACAGTCACAGTCTGTCAGGATAACAGTGAATATCGGTCAGTTAATTCAAAACCACCGGCAAATTCATATCGTCTCCCAAACACGTTGCTCTAACTGGTTCCAAGGTAACTGACCTTTCACTTCCTCAATTGCTGTTTCCACTGAAGGCACTGTGATGTCAAGAATGTCCTAAAATGTTAAAAATATAAGCCATAGAAATATAAATATTGGGCCAGGGCCAGGTTTCCCATAAGCCGTTTAACATGGGGGGAACATGCAGACTACACAGACAGCACCCCAGGTCTGGAATCGAACCCTGGGCACCAGCGCTCCCTGACCACTGCACCTCCTGTACCCCCAGAGTGTTCTTCCCAAATTGACTCACTCAGCGAAACACAGGAACAAAAGAACTTCTCAGTGAAACGGGAGATCTGTCTCACTGTGCAATTCGAGAGTCCCCTGAGCTGAGGACTTGACCAGGGCGACTGGGGTTCGAGACTCTGGAGCTGAGGAGCACGCAGACCGGTTCACACTCGGGTCTCACTGTGTGTGTGTGTGCTTTAAGGCCAGAGAAGACACTGGGACACAGTGGTCTCTTACCTGCGTACTGTACATAGAGTTTTGCCAGCCCATGCAAAACAAGTTTGTGTCTTCAAGCATATACTTGTGAATGCTAGAGTTAAAGACTTTGATATATTTGTATACTTTGCATGATGTAATATGGTAAAAGAACTATTTTTTATAATGAATCTTTGACTCATACTGGGTAGACTTGATCTAGTGTTTCTCCCTGTAAAGCTGAAATCTTGCGGGAAATCTTACAGTACTTAAACTCCATTAACTGTTAAAAACTGTTTAAACTCATTATTACTCAGCTTTGTAATAATCTCTCGCAGCGAAATAGTGTGTGTTTCGTTTTTGTATCTTTTCTGGATATCTTTTCTCCTTTGTTTGTGTTATTTGATTTGGAATAAAACCGTTGACAACAGAAACACTGGCGTGACTCCACAGCCTCAGACAGCAGGGGGCGGGGCGGAGCGCGGAAGTGAACCGACTCCGCCCTCCTTTCCGCCCTCCCCAATCGCCGCCATTCCGCCCAGTGATTGACAGCCCGGTGGGCGGGTTTAAAACGGACCGGAAATTCCGGTTGAAAGGCGGGTCAGTGTCCCGGCGCTGGCCAATCGCAAGCCGCTGGCGTCAGCCAACGCTCGCTTTTATTGGGCGAAGATCGCAAAATGGCGCCGCTGTCGGGTCTGTGTTTCTGTGACGCGGTATTTTCAAGCCTGGGCCGGGAGCCGCAGAAGAGGGGGTAATTTCCGAAGCAGAAGCTGCAGTGTCACTAGAATGTGAGCGAGCTCCCCTTTATTTAGCTGTTCGCTTTCCGCTCCTGGTGGCCTTGGGTTGAATATCACACGGTAAGTAAGGCTCGGAGGGTCTCTATAGTTGAAGTCTGCTCTTTTCCTTTCAATGCTGGATTTAAAACAGCGAGGGTTGGTTTCCAGGGACGCACACAATCTGCGTTTAGCGGTCCTCTTGCTAACTGACCTCCGTAAGCAGCGAGGGGTGTCGGCGCATTGCGGGGGACAGTGGCTCAGTCACACATCCGACGTAACCCCCAAAATAGAAAATGACCAGACAGAGGTGGCCAGTCTAGCTGTTCCCTAGCTAGACCTCACCCAGCTGTATCTGGAGAGAAGCCAGGGCATCTGCTTCAACCACAGGGCTGGGCAGCTTGTTCCACACCCCCGCCACCCTCTGTGTACAGTAGAGCCTCCTGTCCTGACTGGAGGAGCTCACCCAGCTGTGTCTGGAGAGAAACCGGGTATCGGCTTTAACCACAGGGCTGGGCAGCTTGTTCCCCACCCCCACCCCCCTCTGTGTACAGTAGAGCCTCCTGTTCTGACTGGAGGAGCTCACCCAGCTGTGTCTGGAGAGAAGCCAGGGTATCGGCTTCAACAACAGGGCTGGGCAGCTTGTTCCCCACCCCCACCCCCCTCGGTGTACAGGACACAGCTCAGACTCACGGACGATCTTGCGGTGCTTCTCTCTAAAGTCCCCCTTTAATAAGTGTGTATTGAAAAATTACAATCTGTATTTACATACATGATGTTTGTATTGAACCTGTGTACACACCCACTGTCAGAGCTGCTGTCCAAAGTCTTCTCCTGTGTGTCTCTTCCCCAGGAGCTGTAGAGACCAGCGCTCTCCCTGACACTGGGGACAGGGCTCCAGTCTGATCAGAGCTGTTATTAAAGTCTCTTCTCCTGTCTGTCTCTCCCCCAGGAGCTGTAGAGACCAGCGCTCTCCCTGACACTGGGGACAGGGCTCCAGTCTGATCAGAGCTGTTATTAAAGTCTCTTCTCCTGTCTGTCTCTCCCCCAGGAGCTGTAGAGACCAGCGCTCTCCCTGACACTGGGGACAGGGCTCCAGTCTGATCAGAGCTGTTATTAAAGTCTTCTTCTCCTGTGTGTCTCTCCCCCAGGAGCTGTAGAGACCAGCGCTCTCCCTGACACTGGGGACAGGGCTCCACTGAGCTGCAGCACTGTGAGCAGGAGTGGGGCTCCAGTCTGAGGCAGGACACAGAGCCCACAGCTCCTGAAGACAGACAGGGGCTCCCTGAGCAGCACAGGACCAGACAGAGTGAGGAGGAGCTCAGAGCGCAGGAGTGTGGAACGCGCAAGAGATGCCGGTATCGACAGCAGGGAGCTGAGCTGAGACCAGCCTGTGCGAAGGAGAATCGCAGACGGGAGACGAGTCCGGCCGTCATGACCGACTCCGAGGCTGAGACCGCGGCGCGCCCATTGGACACCCTGGGATCGGGATCGGGAATGGGATCGGAGCGTGCCGCGCTCGGGTCCCCGGGCACAGCCCTGGCCGATCAGCCCTTCGTGCTCGTGGTGGTCAAGAGCGAACCGGAACCGGAGCCGGAACCGGACCCGGCCCGCACCCCTGGCGCCTCCGGGCCGGTCAAAGAGGAGAGCGGGGGGGGGTGCGCCGTGAAGGGCGAGCCGGGGTCCCCCGCCGGGTCCCCTTGCGGGGTCGGCGTCAAGGTGGAGGGCGAGCCGGCCCCCGTCAAGCGGGAGGGCGATGACGACGGCGGCAGCAGCGGCGGCCTCGGGCCCGAGCCCCCCGCCGAGGGCCCGACCGCGCCGGGTGGACACCCCGCCGAGGGCCCGACCGCGCCGGGCGGACACCCCGCCGAGGGCCCGACCGCGCCGGGCGGACACCCCGCCGGGCCCGCCCCCGCCCACCAGTGCGCGGAGTGCGGGAAGACCCTGAGCAGCGCGGAGAACCTGAAGGTCCACCGGCGCCTGCACACGGGCCAGCGGCCCTTCCGCTGCGCCCAGTGCGGGAAGAGCTACATCCAGGCGGGGCACCTGAAGCGCCACCAGCAGGCCCACACCGGCGAGCGGCTGTTCGCCTGCGCCCAGTGCGGCAAGGCCTTCGGCCGGGCGGGGCACCTGGCGGACCACCGGCGCACGCACACCGGCGAGCGGCCCTTCGCCTGCGCCCTCTGCGGCAAGGCCTTCGGCCAGTTCGGCACGCTCAAGTACCACCAGCGGGTGCACACGGGCGAGCGCCCCCACGCCTGCGGGCTCTGCGGCCGGCGCTTCGCCTACGCCACGCACCTCAAGCACCACGAGCGCGCGCACACGGGCGAGCGGCCCCATGCCTGCGCGCAATGCGGCAAGGCCTTCGGCCACGCCGGCTCGCTGCGCGCCCACCTGCGCACGCACACGGGCGAGCGGCCCCACGCCTGCGCGCTCTGCGGGCGGCGCTTCGCCTGCGCCACGCGCCTGCGGCACCACGAGCGCACGCACACGGGCGAGCGGCCCCACGCCTGCGCGCACTGCGGCAAGAGCTTCGGCCTCTCGGGGACGCTCAGGTCCCACCTGCGCACTCACACCGGCGAGCGGCCCTACCGCTGCGCGCGCTGCGGGAAGGGCTTCACGCAGTCCGGGCACCTGCGCAGCCACCTGCGGGTGCACGCCGAGGAGAGGCCGGCCTCTTCCCCCTCCTGACGAGCGCGGTGCCGCTCCTATCAGCGGCGTCCTCGAGGCCGCACCCAGCATGGATGCTGGACGCCGGACTGTACCCAGCATGCCTCGCGGCAGGGTGGACTGTGCACCGGATGCCGGACTGTACCCAGCATGCCTTGCAGCAGGGTGGACTACGCGCTGGACGCTGGACCATACCCAGCATGCCTTGCGGCAGGGTGGACCGTGTGCTGGATGCTGGACGCTGGACACTGGACCGTACCCAGCATGCCTCGCGGCAGGGTGGACTGTGCGCCAGATGCCGGACTGTACCCAGCATGCCTTGCGGCAGGGTGGACCGTGTGCCAGACGCTGGACACTGGACCGTACCCAGCATGCCTCGCGGCAGGGTGGTCTGTGCGCCGGATGCCGGATGCCGGACTGTACCCAGCATGCCTTGCGGCAGGGTGGACTGCGCGCTGGACGCTGGACTGCACCCAGCATGCCTCGCAGCAGGGTGGACCGTGTGCCGGACGCTGGACACTGGACCGTACCCAGCATGCCTCGCGGCAGGGTGGTCCGTGTGCCGGAAGCTGGACACTGGACCGTACCCAGCATGCCTTGCGGCAGGGTGGACTGCGCGCTGGACGCTGGACTGCACCCAGCATGCCTCGTAGCAGGGTGGACCGTGTGCCGGACGCTGGACACTGGACCGTACCCAGCATGCCTCGCGGCAGGGTGGACCACACGCCGTCTCGGCAGGCGGACGCTGCTGGATGAGTCTCCTGGACGGGCGCCCTTGCCCGGGGTGGATGGGAGGGACAGGCGAGGGCGCGGATCCTCACTGCGTCCGTGCCGCCTCGGGATCAGTTCCAGACCTGGGGTGCTGTCTGGGGGGAGTCTGCATGTTCTGCCATCGTTCGTGTAGGTGTCCTCCCACAGTCTAGAACCATACTGGGGGGGTTAATTGGCTTCTGGGAAAACTGACCCTGCTGTGTGTGGGCCGTGCCCTGTCCTGTCCTCCCTGGGATAGACTCCCCACAACTCTGTACTGGCCTCGGCAATAAGAATTTCTGCTCTTTGTGTTTCCCACTGGGTTCAGGGACAGAGAACAGAGGGAAACGGTCATTTTGACCTCTTTTCAAAATAAACGCTGCTGGTGCCGACGTGTGACTTGAGGTAGTGCTTCTGTGGGCACAGGGATCGCTGACACATCGGTTTCCAGACAGCTTTTATTACAGTTAGCAAATTAACAAAGGAAGGGATTTTAAAAGTTGTTTGAAACTTTTCTTTCACAGTCTCTTTCATTCATATACAAAAACTGGATTTCGATACATATGTAAATATAAACAGGTCCTTATAATATTCCATAAATACATGAGAATAAACCTACATGTAAATGCAGCCTCTCACCAGCAGGTGGCCCTCACAGCTTTTCAAATCACATCTTCCCCTCTTAAACCTTAACATTACTAAACCAGCTCAGCTGACTGATCAGAGCCTCTCGGGTTAAATATTAATTACTCTGGATCTCTGGACTGTAGGGATACAGGGTGACCCAGACTGGACCAGTGATCTCTGGACTGTAGGGGTACAGTGTGACCCAGACTGGACCAGTGATCTCTGGACTGTAGGGGTACAGACTGACCCAGACTGGACCAGCGATCTCTGGGCTGTAGGGGTACAGTGTGACCCAGACTGGACCAGCGATCTGGACTGTAGGGGTACAGTGTGACCCAGACTGGACCAGCGATCTGGACTGTAGGGGTACAGTGTGACCCAGACTGGACCAGCGATCTGGACTGTAGGGGTACAGTGTGACCCAGACTGGACCAGCGATCTCTGGGCTGTAGGGGTACAGTGTGACCCAGACTGGACCAGTGATCTCTGGACTGTAGGGGTACAGTGTGACCCAGACTGGACCAGCGATCTCTGGACTGTGGGGGTACAGTGTGACCCAGACTGGACCAGTGATCTCTGGACTGTAGGGGTTACAGTGTGACCCAGACTGGACCAGCGATCTGGACTGTAGGGGTACAATATGATACAGACAGAAAATGCATATTGTAAACGTTTTCAGTGTGAGGAAGCTATTTACAGAGGGGAGAACTAAGGTTCTGGAAGTTAGTCCAGCGAGTCAGATGGCTCTCTGTACCGCTGCCCTGTGAGCCCAGCTCTGCGTCTGTGGGAGAATCTCTCCGTCACGAGCACAGAGAGAGCGGGAACCACCGTCGAGAAGGCTGTGAACCGCTCCAACAAAGCTCCATGATTAGGAAATAACAATGTGCGCTTTATATATTTTAAATGCAAAGACAGGGGTGAGGCACACCACTGGAGCCACTGGTCTCCCAGGCTGCGGGACTCATCAGTCGGTATCGGTCCCGTCAGACTCGGCCGACCCCAGTGTCTCCAGTGATCCGCTGGCCTCGGGTTCGGGGCGGGGTCGGAGGGGTCGTGACCTCGGAGGGCGGGCGGGGGCGAGTCAGAGGGTTGGTGGGGGGCGGGAGCTGGGGTCCCGGGACGGCTACCGATTGGGCGGCGGGGGGGGCGCCCTCGTGGGGGTCGCACCGGGCCGGAGAGCAGAGGCCCAGCACCCCGCGGACCTTCACCGACACGTCCTGGGAGGGGGAGAGGGAGAGGGAGGCGTCAGAGAGGTCGGGGCCTGGCCGGCGGGCGGCGGGGGGCGGGGGGGGGCGGAGCCTCACCGGGCAGGAGCTCAGCTGGACGCAGATGGCTTCGGCCGAGCACAGGACGGAGGCCAGGTCCAGCCTCATGGTCAGCTCGTTGATGTGCTGGACGGGGCGAGAGAGAGAGGTCAACAGGGGAGAAACAGCTGCAGTGACGTCACTCCGGTCTCCGCTCCCACTCGAGAGAGATGCTGCAGGAGTTCACGACACAGGAATAATAATCCCTCACGCTTCTCTAGCGCCTGTCTGGACCCTCCGACTCCACTCCGAGCGCTGCACAGCTCCTGGGGATCCCCTGCACCCCCACCTGGATGATGCTCCAGTCCTCTCACACACACCAGCTCTCAGTGGGAGGAGAGCAGAGGGATGGAGCCAGTTCAGAGAGGGGGGGTATTAGGAGGCCATGAGGGGTAAAGGCCAGGGGGGGGTTTGACCAGGACACTGGGGTGACACCCCTACTCTTCTCGAGAGGCACCCTGGGATTGTTCATGACCACAGACTCAGGACCTCGGTTTGACGTCTCATCTGAAGGACGGCGCCTGTTTACAGTCTAGTGTCCCCGTCACTATACTGGGGCATTAGGACCCACACAGACTGCAGGGTGAGCGCCCCCTGCTGGCCCCACTAACACCTCTCCCAGCAGCAGCCTCAGCTCTCCCAGCAGTCTCCCCTCCAGGTACTGGCCAGGCTCACACTGCTGGGCTCCAGTGGGGCTGTGAGCTGGGAGCTGCAGGGTGATACTGCTGTTGGCACCTACTCCACGCTGGCTCACAGAGGCGTCTGCTGGAGGGGAGGAGTGTAAATTCACAGCGGAGGGGGTGACACACACACCCCCCCCATACTGCTGCCTTCCTGAACACCCCTCTGCTTGTACAGGATATGAAAGCCCAATTATTGTGCTACTTACTGTCACTAATTTTCCCAACCTGGGTCATTAAACGAGACAGGGGTGGGATCGCAAGTCTCTGGGTAAAAGCGTCAGACAAGTCAATCAGCAATTGGCAGTAATTAGTCATTCAAGGGAAGGGAGACAGGAGTGAGGGACAGGATAAGTATAATGCAAATCACTGAGAAACAGCGCCCCCCTCCACAGCACAGGCTCAGCGGTGGAACTACAACCCGCCACCAGGCGCGGTGACGACTTGCCTTCAGGATCATGTTGAAGTCGTAGTCGGAGCCCATGAGCTCCCCCCGCTGGGAGTCCAGAATGGCGCAGGCCAGCAGCAGGTGGAAGTTAGCGCAGGGCAGACCCGTCCACATCACCTGGGGAAACGGGGGTGTTCACGGAGTTCAGGACACAGACCAGGGCGACGTTGTGTGCGAGTTTCTCTCAGTGTCGGTGTGTCACTGTGTGTCTCAGTGTAGCTGTCTGTGTGTCTCCGTTTTTCTGTCTGTCTCAGTATGTCAGTGTGTCTGTCTGTGTGTCTCAGTGTTCCTGTCTGTGTGTCTCAGTGTGCCTGTCTGTCTCACCTCCCAGAGTGTCAGAATGTCCTCGAAGGAGAACTCTCTCTTGAACCAGATGAGGAGCCACCGGAAGCAGAAACACAGCGAACCAGAGTCCTGGGAGTCTGAGACAGACAGGGGGGTTAACGGAGGCAGACAGACAGGCAGCAGTCTCACACACAGAGAGCAGACAGGCAGACAGGCAGCAGTCTCACACACAGAGAGCAGACAGGCAGACAGGCAGCAGTCTCACACACAGAGAGCGGAGACAGAGAAAAACAGTGAGAGAGACAGACAGGCAGTCGAAGAGACAGCAGCACGAGGGATGACGGTAAGGGAGACGGGCAGAGAGAGAGAGAATCAAAGAGGTGATGAAAGAGTGAGACAGGCAGCAAGAGAGAGACGGTGAGGGGGGAGAAACAGACAGAGGGAGAGACGGGCAGAGAGACAGGTAGCACTAGATGGGCAGAGAGAGACAGGCAGTGAGAGAGATAGCAGTAGATGGGCAGAGAGACATAGCAGTAGATGGGCAGAGAGAGAGACAGATCATAGATCGCATTAGATGGGCAGAGAGAGAGACAGGTACCCAGGAAGTCACACAGCTCTGGGTCCAGGGTTCTCAGCAGGATGTTCAGCTGCAGCAGCTGCTGCTTCATGGCCTCCTGAGACTCTTCAAAGTTCTGGTGCTGAGAGAGAAAACATGTCACAAACACAGCCTGTCTCACCTCACCCACAGTGTCCACAGACACCACACAGCCTGTCTCACCCCACCCCACCCCAGAGTGTCCACAGTCCACAGGCACCCACACGACACCGGCGTGGGCTCTCACCACCAGCTCCATGAAGCCAGTCAAGCACCAGAAGGCCTCCACCTCATTCTGAGTGACGAAGAGGATGGGAGACAGCAGGTCGCTCATGCCCTGAACGTACCCTGAGACAGAGGGGGGACAGGGTTAGACTTTCACCCCGCGGGAGACACAGTGACCCCTACCAGGCCCCGTCTCCGCCTCTCACCCAGGTCGAAGTTGTACATGCAGTAGGTCATCAAGACATCGTGCAGCAGGGTCAGTCCAGGGTTCTCACTACCAGAGAAGAACGGATTATTCCTGTCTGTGCGATTGACATCACGCTCTGGAGAGAGAGAGAGAGGGGTTAATACAGACAGACTGACTGGACACTCCAGTACATTAACACTGCACTGAGAGAGAGAGGGGTTCATACACACACACTGACTGGACACTCCAGTACATTAACACTGCACTGAGAGAGAGGGGTTCATACAGACACACTGACTGGACACTCCAGTACATTAACACTGCACTGAGAGAGAGGGGTTAATACAGACACACTGACTGGACACTCCAGTACATGAACACTGCACTGAGAGAGAGAGGGGTTAATACAGACACACTGACTGGACACTCCAGTACATTAACACTGCACTGAGAGAGAGAGGGGTTAATACAGACACACTGGCTGGACACTCCAGTACATTAACACTGCACTGAGAGAGAGAGGGGTTAATACAGACACACTGGCTGGACACTCCAGTACATTAACACTGCACTGAGAGAGAGAGGGGTTCATACAGACACACTGACTGGACACTCCAGTACATGAACACTGCACTGAGAGAGAGAGGGGTTCATACAGACACACTGACTGGACACTCCAGTACATGAACACTGCACTGAGAGAGAGAGGGGTTCATACAGACACACTGACTTAACCAATAACTACAGATGAAAGAAAGTCACCGACCGATCAAGTTGCGGTATCCACGGAGAAGGGAGTTTCTCATTTCCTGTTCTTCACTAATGGATTTCCACTGTACCTTCATCCTGAAATACTCATCCCTACGATGACACAGGCAGACACACTGAATGGACACCGATGTTACTCGCAGATACAGAGAAAGAGTGATGAAAACAAGAGTGAGCCTGAGATTAACAAACATCGCTCACGTCTTCTGTCTCAGGATGTCCTCTCTCTGCTTCACTGTGCTGTCCCAGGGGTAGAAGCCCAAGAGGAACTTCCATGCCTCCTTCCTGAGAGCGGGGGAGATTCCCTGAGAGAGACAAAGAGTTAACCAGTACAGACCCTAATATAGACCCTAGAGACACTCCTCACACACACAGATTAATACAGACCCTAATATAGACCCTAGAGACACACCTCACACACACAGATTAATACAGACCCTTATATAGACCCTAGAGACACACCTCACGCACACACAGATTAATATAGACCCTAGAGACACACCTCACGCACACACAGATTAATACAGACCATAATATAGACCCTAGAGACACACCTCACACACAGATTAATACAGACCCTAATATAGACCCTAGAGACACACCTCACACATGCAGATTAATACAGACCCTAATATAGACCCTAGAGACACACCTCACACACAGATTAATACAGACCATAATATAGACCCTAGAGACACACCTCACACACACACAGATTAATACAGACCCAAATATAGACCCTAGAGACACACCTCACACATGCAGATTAATACAGACCCTAATATAGACCCTAGAGACACACCTCACACACAGATTAATACAGACCATAATATAGACCCTAGAGACACACCTCACACACACAGATTAATACAGACCCTAATATAGACCCTAGAGACACACCTCACACATGCAGATTAATACAGACCCTAATATAGACCCTAGAGACACACCTCACACACACAGATTTAAACAGACCCTAATATAGACCCTAGAGACATACCTCACACACAGAGATTAATACAGACCCTAATATAGACACTAGAGACACACTTAACACTACAAAAATACACACTAACATAAAAAGTCTAGTGAGTTTAAATGTCCAAGAAGACTCACCCCTCTGAAAATCATCTCTTTGATTTGCTGTGGATTTTGGACACGCCCCTCTCCATCCATAAACTCCTCCCACTTGTCCAGAGGCTCCCCCCTCTTCACCTCAGGTCGCGGGCCAAGCTCCGCCCCCTGGGAGACACACAGGAACCAGTGAGAGGGTGAGGGGTGTCACTCCTTCTCATTTGCCACCTCCCCTAATCCCTTTTCTTCCTCAATCCTCTTCTGCCTCTCTTCACTTTGGTCCTTTATTCACATTCCCACCCCTCCTCACCACCTAACACACAGCCCCATCACCGCTGAAAAATAAACTCTCCCAGTGCCCACCTGCCTCCACTCCTTGTCCACCTATTTTCCTTCTCCCCCCTCTCCGGTCCTGTCCCCTCCCCCCAACTCACGCAGGTGATCACTTCGAACCCTGGCTCGTCCTCGCTGCCCCCGTTGTTCCGGCGGAGCGGGGACTCGGGCTGGCGAAGAGCGCCCCGGAAGAAATTGGTCACCTTGGAGAACCCCCCAAACGTGGTGGCATAAGGGTCCTGGATAAACCTCTGAAACCAAAGGGAAAGGAGAGTCAAAGATAATTACAGATAATAGATAAAGATAATAACAACCTAAAACAACTCACACACACACAGATTAATACAGACCCTAATATAGACCCTAGAGACACACCTCACACACACACAGATTAATACAGACCCTAATATAGACCCAAGAGACACACCTAACACACACAGATTAATACAGACACTAATATAGGCCCTAGAGGCACACCTCACACACACATATTAATACAGACACTAATATAGACCCTAGAGACACACCTCACACACACAGAGATTAATACAAACCCTAATATAGACCCCAGAGACACACCTCACACACACACACAGATTAATACAGACTCTAATATAGACCCTAGAGGCACATCTGAGACACACACAGATTAATACGGACCCTAATATAGACCCTAGAGACACACCTCACACACACACAGATTAATACAGACCCTAATATAGACCCTAGAGACACACCTCACACATACAGATTAATACAGACCCTAATATAGACCCTAGAGACACACCTCACACACACAGATTAATACAGACCCTAATATAGACCCCAGAGACACACCTCACACACACAGATTAATACAGACCCTAATATAGACCCTAGAGACACACCTCACACACACAGATTAATACAGACCCTAATATAGACCCCAGAGACACACTTCACACACACAGATTAATACAGACCCTAATATAGACCCTAGAGACACACCTCACACACACAGATTAATATAGACCCTAATATAGACCCTAGAGACACTCCTCACACACACACAGATTAATACAGACCCTAATATAGACCCTAGAGGCACACCTCACACATACAGATTAATACAGACCCTAATATAGACCCTAGAGACACACCTCACACATGCAGATTAATACAGACCCTAATATAGACCCCAGAGACACTCCTCACACACACAGATTAATACAGACCCTAATATAGACCCTAGAGACACACCTCACACACACAGATTAATACAGACCCTAATATAGACCCTAGAGACACCTCACACACAGAGATTAATACAGACCCTAATATAGACCCTAGAGACACACCTCACACACACGGATTAATACAGACACTAGTATAGACCCTAGAGACACTCCTCACACACACAGATTAATACAGACCCTAATATAGACCCTAGAGACACTCCTCACACACACACAGATTAATACAGACCCTAATATATACCCTAGAGGCACACCTCACACATACAGATTAATACAGATCCTAATATAGACCCTAGAGACACACCTCACACATGCAGATTAATACAGACCCTAATATAGACCCCAGAGACACTCCTCACACACACAGATTAATACAGACCCTAATATAGACCCTAGAGACACACCTCACACACACAGATTAATACAGACCCTAATATAGACCCTAGAGACACCTCACACACAGAGATTAATACAGACCCTAATATAGACCCTAGAGACACACCTCACACACACGGATTAATACAGACACTAGTATAGACCCTAGAGACACTCCTCACACACACAGATTAATACAGACCCTAATATAGACCCTAGAGACACACCTCACACACATACAGATTAATACAGACCCTAATATAGACCCTAGAGACATACCTCACACACATACAGATTAATACAGACCCTAATATAGACCCTAGAGACACACCTCACACACATACAGATTAATACAGACCCTAATATAGACTCACAGACACGAGGTCAGGGGCTCCATCCTCGAACATATGCAGCCCGTCGAAGGACTGGGACAGTGCTCCAGAGTCATGCGGACAGGCCAGGAACAGCCGTCCATCCAGTGGGGACCTGGGCGGAGGACAGGCTCAGGGACACGGGTACGAGCGGAGCGGGACAGGTACAGAGAGGGAGAAAGACAGGGAGACAGAGAGGAATAGATAGACAAACAAGCAGGGAAAGAGAGAGAGACAGGCTGGGTGACGGGCAGGGAGAGCAAAGGCACAGACAGATAGGGAGAGGGACAGCGAGACAGGCAGGGAGAGAGAGACAGACAGGCGGACTCACGGCGCCAGGATGATGTATCTCTGCAGGGCCTTCAGCAGCTCCCGGGTGCCCCCCCGGTGGAAATGCAGGGCAGGGAGGGGGGCCCCCCCCCGGCTCGTCAGCACCAGGAAGTTCTTCCCCAGGGAGAAGCGAGATCGGCGCAGGGAGTAGAGCTCGGAGAGAGGGAGGGAGAAGGACGACCAGTCTCCTGGCGGGGAGAGATACACACACTGACACCAGGGGCCGGAGGCCGAGCGGCGCTGCGGTCAGGGGCCCGGAGGCCGAGCGGCCCTGCGGTCAGGGGCCCGGAGGCCGAGCGGACCTGCGGTCAGGGGCCCGGAGGCCGAGCGGCCTTGCGGTCAGGGGCCCGGAGGCCGAGCGGCGCTGCGGTCAGGGGCCCGGGGGCCGAGCGGCCCTGCGGTCAGGGGCCCGGAGGCCGAGCGGCCCTGCGGTCAGGGGCCCGGAGGCCGAGCGGCCCTGCGGTCAGGGGCCCGGGGGCCGAGCGGCCCTGCGGTCAGGGGCCCGGAGGCCGAGCGGCCCTGCGGTCAGGGGCCCGGAGGCCGAGCGGCCCTGCGGTCAGGGGCCCGGAGGCCGAGCGGCCCTGCGGTCAGGGGCCCGGAGGCCGAGCGGCCTTGCGGTCAGGGGCCCGGAGGCCGAGCGGATCTGCGGTCAGGGGCCCGGAGGCCGAGCGGACCTACGGTCAGGGGCCCGGAGGCCGAGCGGCGCTGCGGTCAGAGTGTCTCTCTCTCTCGGTACCTGTCTCTCTCTCCTTCTCTCCCTGCTGGGGGTGTATCTTCACTCTGCTGATCACTGCCCAGTCAGGTTCATAGCCGGGGTCAAAGTTCGTCTCCTCCTCGCCCTCAGCATCCCCATCCTGAGGCGGACAGGCAGGAGGAGAGAGTCAGGCCCTGTCTTAATTGTTCATCAGCAGGCTGATGACCAGGGTGTCCGCTACGGGCTCTCTGACCTTCTTACTGAAGACCACATGAGGTGTAGTCCCTCTCTCCTCCTCCAGGGGGCTCCACTCCAGCGCAGGCTCGCCCCCCTGCAGCCATAAGCAATCTCCTGTTATCAATACACTGGTCACTGTCACCCACTGCACCCTGCGTCTCTCCCAGTCTCCTCTCCCTGTCTCCCCTAGTCTCAACCCTCTCCCTCAGTCTCACCCCTCTCCCTGTCTCCCCCAGTCTCCTCTCCCTGTCTCCCCTAGTCTCACCCCTCTCCCTGTCTCCCGCAGTCTCCTCTCCCTGTCTCCCCCAGTCTCACTCCTCTCCCACCCTCTCCCTGTCTCCCCCAGTCTCACCCGTCTCCCCCAGTCTCACCCCTCTCCCTGTCTCCCCCAGTCTCACTCCTCTCCCACCCTCTCCCTGTCTCCCCCAGTCTCACCCGTCTCCCCCAGTCTCACCCCTCTCCCCTAGTCTCACCCAGTCTCACCCCCTGTTTCCCCTAGTCTCACCCCCTCTCCCCCCCGTCTCACCCCCTCTCCCCTAGTCTCACCCCTCAGTCTCACTCCTCACCGACCCTCTCCCTGTCTCCCTCAGTCTCACTCCTCTCCCACCCTCTCCCCCTGTCTCCCCTAGTCTCCCCCCGTCTCACCCTCTCCACGACCCGGATGACTCCAGGGATGGCGGAGTCCTGGCTGCTCCTCTTGGTGTTGGTGTGCAGGTAGACCCCCTCCTTCTCAAACAGCACCTGGCCACAGGGGGGCGCCAGTTAGCACAGCACCAGCGACACCCACCTCCCCCTCACACAGAGGGACAGACAGGCACAGAGAGACAGACAGGCACAGAGAGGGACACACACAGAGAGACACACACAGTGACAGACAGGCACAGAGAGGGACACACACAGAGAGACAGACAGGCACAGAGAGACACACACAGTGACAGACAGGCACAGAGAGGGACACACACAGAGAGACAGAGAGGGACACACACAGTGACAGACAGGCACAGAGAGGGACACACACAGAGAGACAGACAGGCACAGAGAGGGACACACACAGTGACAGACAGGCACAGAGAGGGACACACACAGAGAGACAGACAGGCACAGAGAGACACACACAGTGACAGACAGGCACAGAGAGGGACACACACAGAGAGACAGAGAAGGACACACACAGTGACAGACAGGCACAGAGAGGGACACACACAGAGAGACAGACAGGCACAGAGAGACACACAGGCACAGAGAGACACACAGGCACGGAGAGACAAACAGAGACAGACACAGAGAGACGGCCACCCTGAAAGAGATTGAGAGACACTCACAGAGAGTCAGACAGGTACAGAGCGAGAGACGGGGTGTGTGTGTGTGTGTGTGTGTGTGTGTGTGTGGGGGGGGGGGGTATCAGGACCGAGTCTATTTCTAACTCTCTGGCTGGAGAAAGTGTGACGTCGACACGGCGGCCTGGCCCATGCTGTGCGCGAGACACAGAGCACAGGGGGTCACAAGAGAAGGGGGTCGGGGGTCGGGGGGTCGGGGGGTCGGGGGGTGAGAGAGCGAGCAGACACCCTGTTTCCGCAGGCGTCGTCCAAGTCCGCTGTCCGGAGCTGCCAGCGGGGACAGCTGATCCAGGTGTCGCCACGTCTACTCTCCCGGACTCCCCAGAACTGTCGCAGTTAAAACCCCAGAAAAGATCCAGAGAGAAACGGAGGCTGTGGGCTGGCAGCGCAGTGCCCTGACCCGCTTACCTTGTGACTCTCGCCGCTGGGCTCCATTGTTACGGGATATTTCCAAAACAACACGACACTTCCGCCTCGGCTGCAAGTGGGACGGCGCGCCACGCCCCCTCCCGGGGCGTCCCCACGGCGACGGCCCCGCCCCCTGGGGCGTCACCCGGGGCAGCGGCCAATGGCGGATGAGAGAGCGAGCGTGTCGGGCGGGGCCACAGCGGGGGGTGAAGGCGCCGCCGCCATCTTGGTAAGGGCGAAACGTGATTTTTGCCTCATCCCAGCGTGGCGGATTAAACCAGCTGGTCACAGTGTCTATATGCAGGGTTACGGTTACAATACAAAAACAACAGCCCGTTGATATAAACTTGCCGGCTCGCTCGACGGTCAGTTTCTAAGTAGCTCCATTATTTCACAAGCCCAGAGTTATCTTAAAAACCTGACGTTATCTGACAAATAGTATCATTACTGTTAATCAATAATATTGATCAAAGCTGTGGTAACTTGCACCGGTGTCTGCAGAGACGGTGCACGATGAAGATCCTCTGTCCTTTAAAAATACTCAAATGTTCGGCATTTTGATTGAAGTAGAATCCAGAGTCGGGGAGGATTTAATTCAATCGATGAGGATGAAGGAGGTGAAGACGAAGCCTAGAGTTCACCACAAAAACACAAGCTGTACAGGAGTTCAGTCGGAAGTTAATCATTCATTCATCGGCATTAACCGTTTCCAGGCGTGACGCTTTAACAACACTGTGGCGATCTGTCACGTCGGTAAAGTCGGATCAGATCAATTTATTGTCCAGATCCAATGTCTTGCATTGGGAATCTGTCTTTCCCCAGACCCCAGTTCGCTCTCCAGGAGACACAGAGAGGGAGAGAAGCTGGGGGGTCACTGCTGGTTACTGGTTTCTTGAATAAGTGATCGCTGATCGAATGAGCCGATCGGCCTGGGTATTGATCGACCTCACACGCAGTGCAGGAGACGCCGAGCAGCTTTAGTTTAAGTTTCTGTATCTATTCCTTTTCTAGAAAGTGTTGATTTTATTTGTTACGTGCTCGTATGAAGCTCCGCTTGCTGACGCCCCCCGCCTGCCCGCCCGGAGGTCATGAAAGTATTAATGAAGTATGACGTCATTAAAGTCTTTTGAACGGGACCGAATCGGTTCTGTTTGTGCGTTTGTTTTAAAAAAAAAGGTGCTCGCGCCCTGCAACGTCACTTCCCCTCTGACCCGCACCCCCTCCCCCGCGCGCGCCTGGCTTTGACAGGAGACCCCAGGCAAAGTTCTGGGGGCGCAGAAGTTCGTACAATGGGAAGTGTCAACATTTCACAGGCGTACGTGTAGAGTTAAAAACACAACTACCCTGGGCTGTAGAGAATCCCCCCACTCACTTCTCCTGTCCTCACATTCACTCAAAATATGAAAAAATAAGCGCGGTGAGCTGGTCGGCACAACTCTTCTGGCTTATGAACTTATTTAATGTGACCCCTAACGCCACGAAACCTAAACAAATTCCCCCAGGGGGCAAGAAAGCTCGAATTGGAGACTGCGGGCAAAGTGGTTTTTGTTTTGTCGTGTTTCACTCACCCGATGATACCTTTGTTCGATCAGGTTGTGACGTTTGTAAACGTGTATGTGTGTATAAACCCCTGTTTGTTGCGTTTTCCCCTGTTGTGTTTAAAAAAAAGTTTTGGTAGGAAACAGCGCGAACGAGTGCGAACCCGACGGGAGGGGAGGTGGTGCAGCCTCGAGAACGCGCACGTACGCACGTCCACGACGCCCCGCCGAGCGCTTTATCTTCGGCGCCCCCGGACGCCTGTTGCGTGACAGAGAACAGCGCGGCCGAGCCCGTCCGGCGTGCGCGTCCGCGGGAGTGGAGCGGCGAGAGGGGCTGAGCGGGTGTCTGTCTGTGCTTGTAAACAGCTGGGCCCGGCGGGGAGAGGGACGGACCGAGCCGAACCGGCACCAGCAGCAGCACCAGCGGCGGCGGGCCGGGACGCGTGGGCCTGGCAGGCAGGGGTGCAAGGTAAGAGACGCTTCGCTGCGCTTTGTGTTGTGTTGTGTTGTGTTGTTGTGGGTCGGGAGTTTTGTGCCGACGGAGGGAGGCGCTAGCTTTCTGCACGGAGTTAGAGGGCGAGAGATGGACGGACCGGTTCGGGGGGAGAGGGTCGTGCAGCTCTGGGCTCGGTCCGGCCGAGCGCGGCGCCGGCGCAGCCCGACCCCTTGAACAGCGCCCGTTGGACCCGGAGCCGCCGCCGCCGCCCGGGCTGGACTGGACTGGCGGCCTCGGCTCGTCCGGGCCGGTACCAGAGAGCTCGGACCGACCCGGCACCCGGGACCCGGCTGCGGCAGCCCCAGCGATGGGCAGTGAGGTCCCCGGCCCCCGGGGGGCGCCGCCTGACCCGTTCTGTGTGCGTTCCTCCCGCAGGGCGTCTGAGCTGAGCTGAGCCGGGCCGAGCCCAGCCGCCTGGTCCGGAGCGACCCGACACAGTGGGGACTCGAGTCCCGGAGGACGCCGGCTCGCCCCCGGATCTCACTCCCTTCCCACTCGTTCATCCGAACGGACCCCGGAACGGGGGGGGGACAGGAGGCCGAGACCCCCGGACGAACGCGTAGGGCGCCCCACTTCCCCCGCCCGCCATGGCCGCCGTGACGACCGGCGAGGACCCCGACATGCCGGACAACCACCGGGAGAGCTGGCGGGCCCTAGTTCTGGCGGCGGAGGCGCACGCCCAGAAGACGGGCTGCGAGGTGGCCCTGGTCACGGCCCGGAAGAAGTTCCGGCCGGTGGGGGCGGAGTCGGGGGCGGGGGAGGGGCGCGCCGAGTTCGCCTACCAGGTGTGGGGGCGGGGCCAGCTGGGGGAGGCGGCGCGCCGTTACCTGGACGACATCGCCGTGCTCCACAGCGCCTCCCTGGTGACGGCGCACCGGCAGACGCGCCGGCCAGGGGACACCCCCGCGGTGAGCACACCGAGACGACACATGAACCCCTCTCTCTCTCAGTGCAGTGTTCATGTACTGGAGTGTCCAGTCAGTGTGTCTGTATGAACCCCTCTCTCTCTCAGTGCAGTGTTCATGTACTGGAGTGTCCAGTCAGTGTGTGTGTATGAACCCCTCTCTCTCTCAGTGCAGTGTTCATGTACTGGAGTGTCCAGTCAGTGTGTCTGTATTAACCCCTCTCTCTCTCAGTGCAGTGTTCATGTACTGGAGTGTCCAGTCAGTGTGTCTGTATGAACCCCTCTCTCTCTCAGTGCAGTGTTAATGTACTGGAGTGTCCAGTCAGTGTGTCTGTATGAACCCCTCTCTCTCTCAGTGCAGTGTTCATGTACTGGAGTGTCCAGTCAGTGTGTCTGTATGAACCCCTCTCTCTCTCAGTGCAGTGTTAATGTACTGGAGTGTCCAGTCAGTGTGTCTGTATGAACCCCTCTCTCTCAGTGCAGTGTTAATGTACTGGAGTGTCCAGTCAGTGTGTGTGTATTAACCCCTCTCTCTCTCAGTGCAGTGTTCATGTACTGGAGTGTCCAGTCAGTGTGTCTGTATTAACCCCTCTCTCTCTCAGTGCAGTGTTCATGTACTGGAGTGTCCAGTCAGTGTGTGTGTATTAACCCCTCTCTCTCTCAGTGCAGTGTTCATGTACTGGAGTGTCCAGTCAGTGTGTGTGTGTATTAACCCCTCTCTCTCTCTCTCTCTCTCTCTCTCTCTGTGTTTCCTAGTCTCAGTGTCTGACAGTGGAGGGCAGTGCCTCCAGTCCCAGCTCGCGCCTCTATTCGCAGAGCTACCCGTCCATCTACAGCTCGGGCCTCCTGATTGGCTCGGCGAAGCTGAGTGGCGAGCGGGACCGGGAGGGCGGGAGCCTGGAGCTGGGCGTGCGCCCGGCCGCCCGTCCCGGGACTGGGGAGGAGGAGGAGGAGGAGGCAGACGAGGATGACGAAGACGAGATGGAAGGACAGAGCGGCAATTTGAATGATGTTGCAGGTGGGCTGTCTCCCCGTCTGACCAGTGTGTGAGAGGGGCTCTGACTGGTGCTCTGTCTCTGTGAGACTGGTCCCAGTGTGTGAGAGGGGCTCTGACTGGTGCAGTCCCAGTGTGTGAGAGGGGCTCTGACTGGTGCTCTGTCTCTGTGAGACTGGTCCCAGTGTGTGAGAGGGGCTCTGACTGGTGCAGTCCCAGTGTGTGAGAGGGGCTCTGACTGGTGCCCTGTCTCTCAGACTGGAGTCCCAGTGTGTGAGAGGGGCTCTGACTGGTGCAGTCCCAGTGTGTGAGAGGGGCTCTGACTGGTGCCCTGTCTCTCAGACTGCAGTCCCAGTGTGTGAGAGGGGCTCTGACTGGTGCAGTCCCAGTGTGTGAGAGGGGCTCTGACTGGTGCAGTCCCAGTGTGTGAGAGGGGCTCTGACTGGTGCTCTGTCTCTCAGACTGGAGTCCCAGTGTGTGAGAGGGGCTCTGACTGGTGCAGTCCCAGTGTGTGAGAGGGGCTCTGACTGGTGCCCTGTCTCTCAGACTGGAGTCCCAGTGTGTGAGAGGGGCTCTGACTGGTGCAGTCCCAGTGTGTGAGAGGGGCTCTGACTGGTGCTCTGTCTCTGTGAGACTGGAGTCCCAGTGTGTGAGAGGGGCTCTGACTGGTGCAGTCCCAGTGTGTGAGAGGGGCTCTGACTGGTGCTCTGTCTTTCAGACTGGAGTCCCAGTGTGTGAGAGGGGCTCTGACTGGTGCCCTGTCTCTCAGACTGCAGTCCCAGTGTGTGAGAGGGGCTCTGACTGGTGCAGTCCCAGTGTGTGAGAGGGGCTCTGACTGGTGCCCTGTCTCTCAGACTGGAGTCCCAGTGTGTGAGAGGGGCTCTGACTGGTGCAGTCCCAGTGTGTGAGAGGGGCTCTGACTGGTGCTCTGTCTCTCAGACTGGAGTCCCAGTGTGTGAGAGGGGCTCTGACTGGTGCTCTGTCTCTGTGAGACTGGTCCCAGTGTGTGAGAGGGGCTCTGAGTGGTGCCCTGTCTCTCAGACTGCAGTCCCAGTGTGTGAGAGGGGCTCTGACTGGTGCAGTCCCAGTGTGTGAGAGGGGCTCTGACTGGTGCTCTGTCTCTCAGACTGCAGTCCCAGTGTGTGAGAGGGGCTCTGACTGGTGCAGTCCCAGTGTGTGGGAGGGGCTCTGACTGGTGCCCTGTCTCTCAGACTGGAGTCCCAGTGTGTGAGAGGGGCTCTGACTGGTGCAGTCCCAGTGTGTGAGAGGGGCTCTGACTGGTGCCCTGTCTCTCAGACTGGAGTCCCAGTGTGTGAGAGGGGCTCTGACTGGTGCAGTCCCAGTGTGTGAGAGGGGCTCTGACTGGTGCCCTGTCTCTCAGACTGCAGTCCCAGTGTGTGAGAGGGGCTCTGACTGGTGCAGTCCCAGTGTGTGAGAGGGGCTCTGACTGGTGCAGTCCCAGTGTGTGAGAGGGGCTCTGACTGGTGCTCTGTCTCTCAGACTGGAGTCCCAGTGTGTGAGAGGGGCTCTGACTGGTGCAGTCCCAGTGTGTGAGAGGGGCTCTGACTGGTGCCCTGTCTCTCAGACTGGAGTCCCAGTGTGTGAGAGGGGCTCTGACTGGTGCAGTCCCAGTGTGTGAGAGGGGCTCTGACTGGTGCTCTGTCTCTGTGAGACTGGAGTCCCAGTGTGTGAGAGGGGCTCTGACTGGTGCAGTCCCAGTGTGTGAGAGGGGCTCTGACTGGTGCTCTGTCTTTCAGACTGGAGTCCCAGTGTGTGAGAGGGGCTCTGACTGGTGCCCTGTCTCTCAGACTGCAGTCCCAGTGTGTGAGAGGGGCTCTGACTGGTGCAGTCCCAGTGTGTGAGAGGGGCTCTGACTGGTGCCCTGTCTCTCAGACTGGAGTCCCAGTGTGTGAGAGGGGCTCTGACTGGTGCAGTCCCAGTGTGTGAGAGGGGCTCTGACTGGTGCTCTGTCTCTCAGACTGGAGTCCCAGTGTGTGAGAGGGGCTCTGACTGGTGCTCTGTCTCTGTGAGACTGGTCCCAGTGTGTGAGAGGGGCTCTGAGTGGTGCCCTGTCTCTCAGACTGCAGTCCCAGTGTGTGAGAGGGGCTCTGACTGGTGCAGTCCCAGTGTGTGAGAGGGGCTCTGACTGGTGCTCTGTCTCTCAGACTGCAGTCCCAGTGTGTGAGAGGGGCTCTGACTGGTGCAGTCCCAGTGTGTGGGAGGGGCTCTGACTGGTGCCCTGTCTCTCAGACTGGAGTCCCAGTGTGTGAGAGGGGCTCTGACTGGTGCAGTCCCAGTGTGTGAGAGGGGCTCTGACTGGTGCCCTGTCTCTCAGACTGGAGTCCCAGTGTGTGAGAGGGGCTCTGACTGGTGCAGTCCCAGTGTGTGAGAGGGGCTCTGACTGGTGCCCTGTCTCTCAGACTGCAGTCCCAGTGTGTGAGAGGGGCTCTGACTGGTGCAGTCCCAGTGTGTGAGAGGGGCTCTGACTGGTGCTCTGTCTCTGTGAGACTGGTCCCAGTGTGTGAGAGGGGCTCTGACTGGTGCATTCCCAGTGTGTGAGAGGGGCTCTGACTGGTGCCCTGTCTCTCAGACTGGAGTCCCAGTGTGTGAGAGGGGCTCTGACTGGTGCAGTCCCAGTGTGTGAGAGGGGCTCTGACTGGTGCCCTGTCTTTCAGACTGGAGTCCCAGTGTGTGAGAGGGGCTCTGACTGGTGCAGTCCCAGTGTGTGAGAGGGGCTCTGACTGGTGCCCTGTCTTTCAGACTGGAGTCCCAGTGTGTGAGAGGGGCTCTGACTGGTGCCCTGTCTCTCAGACTGGAGTCCCAGTGTGTGAGAGGGGCTCTGACTGGTGCAGTCCCAGTGTGTGAGAGGGGCTCTGACTGGTGCTCTGTCTCTGTGAGACTGGTCCCAGTGTGTGAGAGGGGCTCTGACTGGTGCTCTGTCTCTCAGACTGGAGTCCCAGTGTGTGAGAGGGGCTCTGACTGGTGCAGTCCCAGTGTGTGAGAGGGGCTCTGACTGGTGCCCTGTCTCTCAGACTGCAGTCCCAGTGTGTGAGAGGGGCTCTGACTGGTGCAGTCCCAGTGTGTGAGAGGGGCTCTGACTGGTGCCCTGTCTCTCAGACTGCAGTCCCAGTGTGTGAGAGGGGCTCTGACTGGTGCAGTCCCAGTGTGTGAGAGGGGCTCTGACTGGTGCCCTGTCTCTCAGACTGGAGTCCCAGTGTGTGAGAGGGGCTCTGACTGGTGCAGTCCCAGTGTGTGAGAGGGGCTCTGACTGGTGCTCTGTCTCTCAGACTGGAGTCCCAGTGTGTGAGAGGGGCTCTGACTGGTGCCCTGTCTCTCAGACTGGAGTCCCAGTGTGTGAGAGGGGCTCTGACTGGTGCAGTCCCAGTGTGTGAGAGGGGCTCTGACTGGTGCCCTGTCTCTCAGACTGGAGTCCCAGTGTGTGAGAGGGGCTCTGACTGGTGCAGTCCCAGTGTGTGAGAGGGGCTCTGACTGGTGCTCTGTCTCTCAGACTGCAGTCCCAGTGTGTGAGAGGGGCTCTGACTGGTGCAGTCCCAGTGTGTGAGAGGCTCTGACTGGTGCTCTGTCTCTGTGAGACTGGTCCCAGTGTGTGAGAGGGGCTCTGACTGGTGCTCTGTCTCTGTGAGACTGGTCCCAGTGTGTGAGAGGGGCTCTGACTGGTGCATTCCCAGTGTGTGAGAGGGGCTCTGACTGGTGCCCTGTCTCTCAGACTGGAGTCCCAGTGTGTGAGAGGGGCTCTGACTGGTGCCCTGTCTCTCAGACTGGAGTCCCAGTGTGTGAGAGGGGCTCTGACTGGTGCAGTCCCAGTGTGTGAGAGGGGCTCTGACTGGTGCTCTGTCTCTGTGAGACTGGTCCCAGTGTGTGAGAGGGGCTCTGACTGGTGCTCTGTCTCTCAGACTGCAGTCCCAGTGTGTGAGAGGGGCTCTGACTGGTGCAGTCCCAGTGTGTGAGAGGGGCTCTGACTGGTGCTCTGTCTCTCAGACTGGAGTCCCAGTGTGTGAGAGGGGCTCTGACTGGTGCAGTCCCAGTGTGTGAGAGGGGCTCTGACTGGTGCCCTGTCTTTCAGACTGCAGTCCCAGTGTGTGAGAGGGGCTCTGACTGGTGCAGTCCCAGTGTGTGAGAGGGGCTCTGACTGGTGCCCTGTCTCTCAGACTGGAGTCCCAGTGTGTGAGAGGGGCTCTGACTGGTGCAGTCCCAGTGTGTGAGAGGGGCTCTGACTGGTGCAGTCCCAGTGTGTGAGAGGGGCTCTGACTGGTGCTCTGTCTCTCAGACTGGAGTCCCAGTGTGTGAGAGGGGCTCTGACTGGTGCAGTCCCAGTGTGTGAGAGGGGCTCTGACTGGTGCCCTGTCTTTCAGACTGCAGTCCCAGTGTGTGAGAGGGGCTCTGACTGGTGCAGTCCCAGTGTGTGAGAGGGGCTCTGACTGGTGCCCTGTCTCTCAGACTGGAGTCCCAGTGTGTGAGAGGGGCTCTGACTGGTGCAGTCCCAGTGTGTGAGAGGGGCTCTGACTGGTGCTCTGTCTCTCTCAGACTGCAGTCCCAGTGTGTGAGAGGGGCTTTGACTGGTGCTCTGTCTCTCAGACTGGAGTCCCAGTGTGTGAGAGGGGCTCTGACTGGTGCTCTGTCTCTGTGAGACTGGTCCCAGTGTGTGAGAGGGGCTCTGAGTGGTGCTCTGTCTCTCAGACTGGAGTCCCAGTGTGTGAGAGGGGCTCTGACTGGTGCCCTGTCTCTCAGACTGGAGTCCCAGTGTGTGAGAGGGGCTCTGACTGGTGCAGTCCCAGTGTGTGAGAGGGGCTCTGACTGGTGCTCTGTCTCTCAGACTGGAGTCCCAGTGTGTGAGAGGGGCTCTGACTGGTGCTCTGTCTCTCAGACTGGAGTCCCAGTGTGTGAGAGGGGCTCTGACTGGTGCAGTCCCAGTGTGTGAGAGGGGCTCTGACTGGTGCCCTGTCTCTCAGACTGGAGTCCCAGTGTGTGAGAGGGGCTCTGACTGGTGCAGTCCCAGTGTGTGAGAGGGGCTCTGACTGGTGCTCTGTCTCTCTCAGACTGCAGTCCCAGTGTGTGAGAGGGGCTCTGACTGGTGCTCTGTCTCTCAGACTGGAGTCCCAGTGTGTGAGAGGGGCTCTGACTGGTGCTCTGTCTCTGTGAGACTGGTCCCAGTGTGTGAGAGGGGCTCTGAGTGGTGCTCTGTCTCTCAGACTGGAGTCCCAGTGTGTGAGAGGGGCTCTGACTGGTGCCCTGTCTCTCAGACTGGAGTCCCAGTGTGTGAGAGGGGCTCTGACTGGTGCAGTCCCAGTGTGTGAGAGGGGCTCTGACTGGTGCCCTGTCTCTCAGACTGCAGTCCCAGTGTGTGAGAGGGGCTCTGACTGGTGCAGTCCCAGTGTGTGAGAGGGGCTCTGACTGGTGCTCTGTCTCTCAGACTGCAGTCCCAGTGTGTGAGAGGGGCTCTGACTGGTGCAGTCCCAGTGTGTGAGAGGGGCTCTGACTGGTGCAGTCCCAGTGTGTGAGAGGGGCTCTGACTGGTGCTCTGTCTCTCAGACTGGAGTCCCAGTGTGTGAGAGGGGCTCTGACTGGTGCAGTCCCAGTGTGTGAGAGGGGCTCTGACTGGTGCTCTGTCTCTCAGACTGGAGTCCCAGTGTGTGAGAGGGGCTCTGACTGGTGCAGTCCCAGTGTGTGGGAGGGGCTCTGACTGGTGCCCTGTGACCCGGGCGTGTGTCTCTGCAGGCGTCTTCTCGATGGACGAGGACTCGGTGTCGCGGGACTGCGAGCCCTTCTTCGAGTCGGACGGCGAGGAGGAGAGCACAGACGGTCAGTCGGGGCGCGGGGCCCTCACGGGGCTGTTTGTGGGGTGTGGGGGGGGCTGTCGGGTCCGGCTGCCCCTCCCCCCCCGGCGCTGCTGGGCCTGCGGGCTGGGAGTGGGCCCCCGGCTGGATCTTTCTGGATCTAGCGGGGCGGTGGAGAGCCGCTGGGAGGATCTGGGGGGGGGCTGCGTTGATCCGGTGATCCAGTTCGACCCTGGGGCTGGGGGTCTGGTCCAGGGATCTCTGCTCCGACCGGGCTCCAGGCACCCCAACTCCAGCATCGCCGACCCAAACCCCCCCCCCCTGCGGCAGCACCTTCTCTTCGGGGCGGCCAGAGGGGGTCTCCGTGGGCCGACTCCCCCCCCTGCGGCAGCACCTTCTCTTCGGGGCGGCCAGAGGGGGGTCTCCGTGGGTCGACTCCCCCCCCTGCGGCAGCACCTTCTCTTCGGGGCAGCCAGAGGGGGGGTCTCCGTGGGTCGACTCCCCCCCGCGGCAGCACCTTCTCTTCGGGGCGGCCAGAGGGGGGTCTCCGTGGGTCGACTCCCCCCCCTGCGGCAGCACCTTCTCTTCGGGGCGGCCAGAGGGGGGTCTCCGTGGGCCGACTCCCCCGCGGCCCCAGGCAGCGACAGGGGCTCCCTGACCTTGTGCCTCTGTTCCCCAATCCCCCCCCCCCCCCCCCCTGCAGGCTCCCTCAGCGAGGACGCGCCGGCGCCCCCCAGGGCCGTCGCCGTAGGGATGAGCTCGCTGTCAGCCTGCGCGGCCGCGGCGCCCCCGCTGGCCCGCTCGCTCCCCGTCTCGGTGCCAGTGTGGGCGTTCAGGGCAGGGCGCCCCTCCCACGGGGACAGTCACAGCGGAGAACGAGTGAGTGAGCCGGCCGTGAACCCCAATACCCCAAAACCCCAGTGTTAATGTACTGGAGTGTCCAGTCAGTGTGTGTGTATGAACCCCTCTCTCTCTCAGTGCAGTGTTAATGTACTGGAGTGTCCAGTCAGTGTGTCTGTATGAACCCCTCTCTCTCTCAGTGCAGTGTTAATGTACTGGAGTGTCCAGTCAGTGTGTCTGTATGAACCCCTCTCTCTCTCAGTGCAGTGTTAATGTACTGGAGTGTCCAGTCAGTGTGTCTGTATGAACCCCTCTCTCTCTCAGTGCAGTGTTAATGTACTGGAGTGTCCAGTCAGTGTGTCTGTATGAACCCCTCTCTCTCTCAGTGCAGTGTTAATGTACTGGAGTGTCCAGTCAGTGTGTCTGTATGAACCCCTCTCTCTCTCAGTGCAGTGTTAATGTACTGGAGTGTCCAGTCAGTGTGTCTGTATTAACCCCTCTCTCTCTCAGTGCAGTGTTAATGTACTGGAGTGTCCAGTCAGTGTGTCTGTATTAACCCCTCTCTCTCTCAGTGCAGTGTTAATGTACTGGAGTGTCCAGTCAGTGTGTCTGTATTAACCCCTCTCTCTCTCAGTGCAGTGTTAATGTACTGGAGTGTCCAGTCAGTGTGTCTGTATGAACCCCTCTCTCTCTCAGTGCAGTGTTAATGTACTGGAGTGTCCAGTCAGTGTGTCTGTATTAACCCCTCTCTCTCTCACTCTGCAGCAGGAGTGTCCAAACCTGGATCACATTGCTGCCAGCATGCGGGCTCTCACCATGAGTGTGACCGATGGCACAGAGATGTTTGGAGACCTGCCTCGCCCCCGGCTGAACACTGGAGACTTCAAGAAGCCGCAGTACTGACAGACGGCAGCAGAGCTGTAGAGGGAGACAGGGACAGTAAAGACTGGTGAAGAAGTACAGACACTAAGGATTAAAATAAGCTAACTTAGAGAAGTCCGTACTGAGCAGAGGTGCAGTATATGAACACACTGACTGGACACTACTGTACATTAACACTACACTGGGAGAGAGGGGGGTTAATACAGACACACTGACTGGACACTCCAGTACATTAACACTGCACTGAGAGAGAGAGGGGTTCATACAGACACACTGACTGGACACTCCAGTACATTAACACTGCACTGAGAGAGAGAGGGGTTCATACAGACACACTGACTGGACACTCCAGTACATGAACACTACACTGAGAGAGAGAGGGGTTCATACAGACACACAGACTGGACACTACAGTACATTAACACTACACTGAGAGAGAGAGGGGTTCATACAGACACACAGACTGGACACTACAGTACATTAACACTACACTGAGAGAGAGAGAGAGGGGGGTTTATACAGACACACAGACTGGACACTACAGTACATTAACACTACACTGAGAGAGAGAGAGAGAGGGGGGTTAATTCAGACACAGACTGGACACTACAGTACATTAACACTACACTGAGAGAGAGAGAGAGAGAGAGAGAGGGGTTCATACAGACACACTGACTGGACACTCCAGTAGGTTCTTTCTCTCAGTGGGGTGTTAAGCTCTTGGCACACTCCCACACAGAACACGAGCCAAGCCAGACGCTGACCCCTGTAATGAGTGGCTACAGGCTGGGGGTGGGGATGACAGTGCTGTGTTTACACCTGTGGGAGCTCCTGTGACACCACACACCTGTGACCGCATCAGAGCGGACAGGACTGTCCGCAGGGTCTGACGTAGGCGATCGTGTCCCCAGGCCTGGGGGGTTTTTAGGAGACCTGAGACGAGTGGGATGTTTTCCTTCTTGACTTGTTGTTTTTAGATGTGAAGAGGGAGGGAGGGAGGGGGTTTGTTGATTTTAACGTGACTGAGAGCCGACGGGCTGTGAGGGTGGCGATCTCGGGGTCTGGCCCCTCTGTCCTCACGACAGTGTGTGGAGTAGATGGGATCTCCAGCCCTCTGCCTGTAGAGTTTTAGGGTACAGATCCCTGTGACTCTGGGCTCATGAGGACAGGAACTGGCTCGGTCCAGTCCCCGAGAGCCCAGTCCTCCAGTCAGGGGTTAGAGGTCACTGTGAATCTGGGTTCACGAGAACAGTAACTGGCTCAGTTCAGTCCCTGAAGGACTGGTGTCTCGGGGGCTCTGGGGGTCTTCAGTCAGGGGTTAGAGGTCACTGTGAATCTGGGTTCACGAGAACAGTAACTGGCTCAGTTCAGTCCCTGAAGGACTGGTGTCTCAGGGGCTCTGGGGGTCTTCAGTCAGGGGTTAGAGGTCACTGTGAATCTGGGTTCACAAGAACAGTAACTGGTTCAGTTCAGTCCCTGAAGGACTGGTGTCTCAGGGGCTCTGGGCGTCTTCAGTCAGGGGTTAAAGGTCAGTGTGCAGCAGGGTATAGAATCAGACTCGAGCCCGGCAGTCTCTCTGGGCCTGGAGCAGAATAAGCATGGTCAGTGAAGTCAACCAGAGATCATCGGGACAAAATGTGTGTGACCCCTCCAGGACCAGTGTCCCCCCTCTGTAAGACCAGTACTACCGGCTTCAGCTTAACTGGTCTTTGACATGCAGACCCCGAGGAGTGACGTGTTTTTTTTTTTTTTTTTGATTGATGGCTAATTTTCCCCCAACACTGCAGAGGCTAGACTGCCCCCTGGTGGCCGGAGTACTGAACTGCACCCCCGCCCACGGGTTATTCTCCTCACCCTCCCTGTCCCGGGAGCGCTGGCCTGCCCCGACGAGCGGTCAGAGACGTTTTTGATTGCCCTCCGCCGCCCTGGTTGGTGGGGTGTACCCCAGAGCCCCAGCGGGGGAGCCGACTGGCCTGTGACAGTCGGCTGGAGACGACGTCCGGGCAAACCGCAGTTCAGAGGTCGACTCGCACCACCCCCACCCCCCCGTGTCTCTCTTTCCTGATCTATTGGTGACCCCGAGGTGGGGTGAGAGAGAGAGAGATATCTTTTTAATTATTATTACATGCACACAGAGAGCTGGCCCTGGGGTGCTGTCTGGGTGGAGTTTGCATGTTCTCCCCTCCCCTGGGTGCTCCGGTTTCCACCCGCGGTGGGTGGGTGGGTGGGTTGGCCGCAGGGGAGGGGGGGACTGACCCGGGCGCGAGTGCGCGTGTCTGCCCCGTGACGCCCTGGCGGCCGGGTCAGCCCAGGCCCCGTCTGTCCCCACGGCTCTGGGCTGGGCAGCGGCGGGGAGGAGGGGAGGCGCAGGGGAGACGCAGGGGAGGCCGGGAGCAGAGCCCGGGACCTGGACGGAACACAGACGCCGGATCGTTGACGCTGGAGTAGTTGGCCTTTGGAAGTCATCGACCTGGGTTTGTTCCCTGAATGATTCTTGAAGCTGTTCGGTGAAACTCTCTGGAGAAACTTTAATAAAATTTCAAAAAACAAAATCTGTTTACCTCTGCCTTTTTTTTTTGGTCTCTTTTTTTTTTTTTTCAGGCATTCCAAGAAAATACATTTTTATTCTGCTATTGTAAAAGGACTGTTCTATTGTACAATAGGAGCTATAGTAACAGACTGTTCTACTGTACTGGGGCAATAGGAGCTCCAGTCCCAGTACAGTAAACCAGTCTGTTACAATAGGAGCTACAGTCCCAGTACAGTAGACCAGTCCTGTTACAATAGGAGCTACAGTCCCAGTGCAGTAGGACAGTCTGTTACAATAGGAGCTCCAGTCCCAGTACAGTAGGACAGTCTGTTACAATAGGAGCTCCAGTCCCAGTACAGTAGGACAGTCTGTTACAATAGGAGCTCCAGTCCCAGTACAGTAGAACAGTCTGTTACAGTAGGAGCTACAGTCCCAGTACAGTAGACCAGTCTGTTACAATAGGAGCTACAGTCCCAGTGCAGTAGAACAGTCTGTTACAATAGGAGCTCCAGTCCCAGTACAGTAGGACAGTCTGTTACAATAGGAGCTCCAGTCCCAGTACAGTAGACCAGTCTGTTACAATAGGAGCTACAGTCCCAGTGCAGTAGAACAGTCTGTTACAGTAGGAGCTCCAGTCCCAGTACAGTAGACCAGTCTGTTACAATAGGAGCTACAGTCCCAGTGCAGTAGACCAGTCTTACAATAGGAGCTCCAGTCCCAGTGCAGTAGAACAGTCTGTTACATTAGGAGCTACAGTCCCAGTACAGTAGAACAGTCCTGTTACAATAGGAGCTCCAATCCCAGTACAGTAGAACAGTCTGCTACAATAGGAGCTACAGTCCCAGTACAGTAGACCAGTCTGTTACAATAGGAGCTACAGTCCCAGTGCAGTAGGACAGTCTGTTACAATAGGAGCTCCAGTCCCAGTACAGTAGGACAGTCTGTTACAATAGGAGCTACAGTCCCAGTACAGTAGAACAGTCCTGTTACAATAGGAACTACAGTCCCAGTGCAGTAGAACAGTCTGTTACAATAGGAGCTACAGTCCCAGTGCAGTAGGACAGTCTGTTACAATAGGAGCTACAGTCCCAGTACAGTAGAACAGTCTGTTACAATAGGAGCTACAGTCCCAGTGCAGTAGGACAGTCCTGTTACACTAGGAGCTACAGTCCCAGTACAGTAGAACAGTCCTGTTACAATAGGAACTACAGTCCCAGTGCAGTAGACCGGTCTGTTACAATAGGAGCTACAGTCCCAGTACAGTAGACCAGTCTGTTACAATAGGAGCTACAGTCCCAGTGCAGTAGGACAGTCCTGTTACAATAGGGGCTCCAGTCCCAGTACAGTAGAACAGTCTGTTACAATAGGGGCTCCAGTCCCAGTACAGTAGAACAGTCTGTTACAATAGGAGCTCCAGTCCCAGTACAGTAGAACAGTCTGTTACAATAGGAGCTCCAGTCCCAGTACAGTAGAACAGTCTGCTACAAGTGGAGAGATGAGGAGTAGGGACGAGGAAGACTGCGGTGTTCCTGTTCGGTGATCCCCGCTGGGCCTGTGTGTCAGTGTCCACATTCCCACGGCTCTTCCCTCCCTCCCTGCTCCCAGCACCTGTCGATCTCGTCACTGTCCCATCTGAGAAGGGGCGTCTCCCGACCCCTGGCCTGGGAAATGAGCTGGAAAATTAGGGGAGGTCTGCGCCGTCCCCCCTCTCTCTGTCTCTGTCCTGTTCTGTTCCAACACAGGGGCCTGTCCTTTCAGTGTGAGAGCACAGCTGCAGCTCATGAATACAGCACTGCGCTAATCAGTGTGTGGACAGTATCTGTATATATATCTGTCTGAATACAGCACTGCACTAATCAGTGTGTGGACAGTATCTGTATATATATCTGTCTGAATACAGCACTGCGCTAATCAGTGTGTGTACAGTATCTGTCTGTATATATATCTGTCTGAATACAGCACTGCACTAATCAGTGTGTGTACAGTATCTGTCTGTATATATATCTGTCTGAATACAGCACTGCACTAATCAGTGTTTGGACAGTATCTGTATATATATCTGTCTGAATACAGCACTGCACTGATCAGTGTGTGTACAGTATCTGTCTGTATATATATCTGTCTGAATACAGCACTGCACTGATCAGTGTGTGTACAGTATCTGTCTGTATATATATCTGTCTGAATACAGCACTGCACTGATCAGTGTGTGTACAGTATCTGTCTGTATATATATCTGTCTGAATACAGCACTGCACTGATCAGTGTGTGTACAGTATCTGTCTGTATATATATCTGTCTGAATACAGCACTGCACTGATCAGTGTGTGTACAGTATCTGTCTGTATATATATCTGTCTGAATACAGCACTGCACTAATCAGTGTGTGTACAGTATCTGTCTGTATATATATATCTGTCTGAATACAGCACTGCACTAATCAGTGTGTGTACAGTATCTGTCTGTATATATATCTGTCTGAATACAGCACTGCGCTAATCAGTGTGTGGACAGTATCTGTATATATATATCTGTCTGAATACAGCACTGCGCTAATCAGTGTGTGTACAGTATCTGTATATATATCTGTCTGAATACAGCACTGCACTGATCAGTGTGTGTACAGTATCTGTATATATATCTGTCTGAATACAGCACTGCACTAATCAGTGTGTGGACAGTATCTGTATATATATATCTGTCTGAATACAGCACTGCGCTAATCAGTGTGTGGACAGTATCTGTATATATATCTGTCTGAATACAGCACTGCACTAATCAGTGTGTGTACAGTATCTGTATATATATCTGTCTGAATACAGCACTGCGCTAATCAGTGTGTGGACAGTATCTGTATATATATATATCTGTCTGAATACAGCACTGCGCTAATCAGTGTGTGTACAGTATCTGTATATATATCTGTCTGAATACAGCACTGCGCTAATCAGTGTGTGGACAGTATCTGTATATATATATCTGTCTGAATACAGCACTGCGCTAATCAGTGTGTGGACAGTATCTGTATATATATCTGTCTGAATACAGCACTGCGCTAATCAGTGTGTGTACAGTATCTGTCTGTATATATATCTGTCTGAATACAGCACTGCACTGATCAGTGTGTGTACAGTATCTGTCTGTATATATATCTGTCTGAATACAGCACTGCACTGATCAGTGTGTGTACAGTATCTGTCTGTATATATATCTGTCTGAATACAGCACTGCACTAATCAGTGTGTGTACAGTATCTGTATATATATCTGTCTGAATACAGCACTGCACTAATCAGTGTGTGGACAGTATCTGTATATATATCTGTCTGAATACAGCACTGCGCTAATCAGTGTGTGTACAGTATCTGTCTGTATATATATCTGTCTGAATACAGCACTGCACTGATCAGTGTGTGTACAGTATCTGTCTGTATATATATCTGTCTGAATACAGCACTGCACTAATCAGTGTGTGTACAGTATCTGTATATATATCTGTCTGAATACAGCACTGCACTAATCAGTGTGTGGACAGTATCTGTATATATATCTGTCTGAATACAGCACTGCGCTAATCAGTGTGTGTACAGTATCTGTCTGTATATATATCTGTCTGAATACAGCACTGCACTGATCAGTGTGTGTACAGTATCTGTCTGTATATATATCTGTCTGAATACAGCACTGCACTAATCAGTGTGTGTACAGTATCTGTATATATATCTGTCTGAATAAAGCACTGCACTAATCAGTGTGTGGACAGTATCTGTATATATATCTGTCTGAATACAGCACTGCGCTAATCAGTGTGTGTACAGTATCTGTATATATATCTGTCTGAATACAGCACTGCACTAATCAGTGTGTGGACAGTATCTGTATATATATCTGTCTGAATACAGCACTGCACTAATCAGTGTGTGTACAGTATCTGTCTGTATATATATCTGTCTGAATACAGCACTGCACTAATCAGTGTGTGGACAGTATCTGTCTGTATATATATATATGTCTGAATACAGCACTGCACTAATCAGTGTGTGTACAGTATCTGTATATATATCTGAATACAGCACTGCACTAATCAGTGTGTGTACAGTATCTGTCTGTATATATAGTGTCTATATACTGTACACAGTATGTCTGTCTGAATTCAGCTCCAGCAACATTTGAAAACTCTGAAAGGGTCTGAGTACGTCTGCAAGGCGCTGTATAAACACAACATCCCCTCCTCCGCACTCCGGCCCTCCCGTCTGCGTGACTCGTCCGTGGGGAGGACCTGGCGCCACTGCAGACGAGCCCATCAGCCCCTCTGTCTGGCCCAGGCCAGTCGGGTGTGACGTCTAGGAGCTGTGAGCAGAGGGCCTCTGACCGGTCGCCTTTCTCTGAGGCTCTCAGGCCAGCGGCACGGAGCCTCGCTGTCCTGTCACTGATTAGGGCATTGTGTCTGCTGGCAGGTTCAGCAGCAGTACAGGGGGGGGCAGATCTGAAACGAGCTCTCAGACTGACCCGTCTGATGTGTCGGTCCTGCTCTGGTGTGGTCACCCGAGGGCGACCGGATCTTGGACGGTCATCTGTCCAGCCAGTGTGCTGAAACCTTCTCTGCAGTGGGGACACAGTGGAGCGGCTCACTCCATAGTGTCTGACAACGCTGGCACATGACAGGCCTGCCTGCAGCATGCCAATGGCCCTCTCCCGGACTGCTGGGACACTCCAGGCATTATGGGACGCACAGAAAACTGACTGAGTGGGGCCTTTTTCTTGCAGTGACCTAAGCTTGGAATTCAGGCCCTTTTAAAGGTGACCTGATCAGGCATTGCTCCACCTGGACCTCGTTGGGTCCAAGTGCACCTAACGAGCTCTCGTGTGATTGGCCAGTTGCACTGCCTCACTGCAAAAGCTGTACTGCTGGGTCAGAGGGCTTCAAACAAGTTGACAACTTTTTGCGACAGTTCATGCAGTAAGCTATAACTATAGTATTCTCATTCCAGAAAATGTTGCGCTTCTTTTTTCCATCAGTATATATCCACTGACCAAACCCCCCCCTGGCCTTTACCCCTCATGGCCTCCTAATAACCCCCCTCTCTGAACTGGCTCCATCCCTCTGCTCTCCTCCCACTGAGAGCTGGTGTGTGTGAGAGGACTGGAGCATCATCCAGGTGGGGGTGCAGGGGATCCCCAGGAGCTGTACAGTGCTCTGAGTGGGGTGTGCAGGCAGGCGCTATAGAAGTGTGAGGAATTATTCTTATTACTACTAATACTACAGTAATCTACAGTACTGTCACAGTGTCCTCGTTACCTGTAAAGAGCTCTGAGTGGAGTATGCAGAAAGGCGCTATATAAGCACTGTATATTGTTGTTGTTGTTATTATTTTATTATTATTATTATTGTTGTTGTTGTTATTATTATTATTTGATGATGAGGATGAGGAGGATGAGGACGTGTCTGCCTGCGACAGAGGCGCACAGTCAGGATGAGCTCTTATTATTATTGTTGTTGTTGTTATTATTATTATTTGATGATGAGGATGAGGAGGATGAGGCGCGCGGTCAGGATGAGCTCTTATTATTATTATTGTTGTTGTTGTTATTACTATTATTTGATAATGAGGATGAGGAGGATGAGGCGCGCGGTCAGGATGAGCTCTTATTATTATTATTGTTGTTGTTATTTTATTATTATTTGATGATGAGGATGAGGAGGATGAGCCGCGCAGTCAGGATGAGCCCTGCGGCGGAGCTCCCAGTCCCAGGCTCGCTGTGTGAGCGGTCCACAGGGGGCGTGTCCGAGCAGCAGGTGTCCGTCCGCGGGACAAAGGCAGCAGATTGCGAGGGCTGGCGGCGGGTGCTCAGGAATGGGCCGCGGGTGATGGACAGCCGGGCCATTGTGCTCCTGTCGCACTGACAGCCCGCCCCCCTCCAGCCCCCCGTCCGCGTCTCCCACCGTCCCCCACAGGCAAACCCCCTTTCCCCGCTGACCGACTCAAACCTGTGTCCACTGAGCCTGTGTCCAGTCCACCCTGCCCACTGAGCCTGTCCTCTCTGGGCAGCCAGGTCTGCCTGTGTCCAGTGTGTGTGTCCAGGCTGTGGTCACTGAGCCTGTCCTCTCTGGGCAGCCAGGTCTGCCTGTGTCCAGTGTGTGTGTCCAGGCTGTGGTCACTGAGCCTGTCCTCTCTGGGCAGCCAGGTCTGCCTGTGTCCAGTGTGTGTGTCCAGGCTGTGGTCACTGAGCCTGTCCTCTCTGGACAGCCAGGTCTGCCTGTGTCCAGTGTGTGTGTCCAGGCTGGTGTCACTGAGCCTGTCCTCTCTGGGCACCCAGGTCTGTCTGTGTCCAGTGTGTGTGTCCAGGCTGTGGTCACTGAGCCTGTCCTCTCTGGGCGGCCAGGTCTGCCTGTGTCCAGTGTGTGTGTCCAGGCTTTGGTCACTGAGCCTGTCCTCTCTGGGCAGCCAGGTCTGCCTGTGTCCAGTGTGTGTGTCCAGGCTGTGGTCACTGAGCCTGTCCTCTCTGGGCAGCCAGGTCTGCCTGTGTCCAGTGTGTGTGTCCAGGCTGTGGTCACTGAGCCTGTCCTCTCTGGACAGCCAGGTCTACCTGTGTCCAGTGTGTGTGTCCAGGCTGTGGACACTGAGCCTGTCCTCTCTGGGTAGCCAGGTATGTATTGGGCATAGGCTCAGTGGGCTGGGTGAACTGGACACAGACTCAGTGGGCAGAGTGGAGTGGACAGGCTCAGTGGGCAGTGTGGAGTGGACACAGGCTCAGTGGGCAGAGTGGAGTGGACAGGCTCAGTGGGCAGTGTGGAGTGGACACAGGCTCAGTGGGCAGTGTGGAGTGGACAGGCTCAGTGGACAGGGTGGATTAGACACAGACTCAGTGGGCAGTGTGGAGTGGACAGGCTCAGTGGGCAGTGTGGAGTGGACAGGCTCAGTGGGCAGTGTGGACTGGACACAGACTCAGTGGGCAGTGTGGAGTGGACAGGCTCAGTGGACAGGGTGGACTAGACACAGACTCAGTGGGCAGTGTGGAGTGGACAGGCTCAGTGGGCAGTGTGGACTGGACACAGACTCAGTGGGCAGTGTGGAGTGGACAGGCTCAGTGGGCAGAGTGGACTAGACACAGACTCAGTGGGCAGTGTGGAGTGGACAGGCTCAGTGGGCAGTGTGGACTGGACACAGACTCAGTGGGCAGTGTGGAGTGGACAGGCTCAGTGGGCAGTGTGGACTGGACACAGACTCAGTGGGCAGTGTGGAGTGGACACAGTGGGCAGTGGGAACTGTGCAATTGAGGAGACAGACCCGAATGAAGGAGTGAAAGGGGTAATGGAGGAGGGAGAGGGAGAGGAGGGAAAAGAGGAGGAGAGGAGTTGTGTGTGCGCCTGTTGTTGGCGTGTCAGTGTGTTTGAACTCTGACCTCCCTGGGGAACTGTTTGCAGGGAAGTCATGTGTCTCCTAATGGGCCCCAGTCTCAGGGGACAGAGAGCCCTCATGACAACCCTGGGGGTCAGAGTTCAAACACACTGTCACTCCAGCTCACACAAGCAGGCTGTGTGTCAGACAGAGTGCTGCTCTGCTGGGGCAGGATCTGTCACAGGTACATAACTGAGCCCGTGTCCACTGAGCCCGTGTCAAGTCCACACTGCCACCGAGCCTGTGTCCAGTCCACACTGCCCACTGAGTCTGTCCAGTCCACACTGCCACCGAGCCTGTGTCCACTGAGCCTGTGTCCAGTCCACCCTGCCCACTGAGCCCGTGTCCACTGAGCCCGTGTCCGGTCCACACTGCCACTGAGCCTGTGTCCACTGAGCCCGTGTCCAGTCCACCCTGCCCACTGAGCCAGCATCCTCTCTGGACAGCCAGGTCTGCCTGTGTGGTCCAGTTTCTATGGTCAGGCTGTGGTCACTGAGCCTGTCCTCTCTGGGCAGCCAGGTCTGCCTGTGTCCAGTGTGTGTGTCCAGGCTGTGGTCACTGAGCCTGTCCTCTCTGGACAGCCAGGTCTGCCTGTGTCCAGTGTCTGTGTCCAGTCTGTGGTCACTGAGCCTGTCCTCTCTGGACAGCCAGGTCTGCCTGTGTCCAGTGTCTGTGTCCAGTCTGTGGTCACTGAGCCTGTCCTCTCTGGACAGCCAGGTCTGCCTGTGTCCAGTGTCTGTGTCCAGTCTGTGGTCACTGAGCCTGTCCTTCGTCAGGGTCTGTTTCCGTTTGCTGTTATTTATCTTGGTTAGATATTCAGCTAGTGTGTGTTGTCTGTTCAGGGTTCTGTAGCAGAGTCCAGTGTGTGTGTGTGTGTGTGTGTGTGTGTGTGTGTGTGTGTGTGTGTGTGTGTGTGCTGTCATGAAGTTGAGTCTCTCCTCTCCTCCTCCCCTCCCTCTGCCTGCCGTCTGCAGCTCCTCTTCCTCATTGTCAAACCCGTCTCTGCTGAACGCTTAAACAAATCCATTGTCTCTCTTTGCCAGATGACCCCGGCGCCCCCCCCTCTCCCCCTCTCCCCCTGTCTCTCGTCTTGCCTGTCAAAGGGAAGGTCTGGGAGAGACGCCCAGATCTCCTCCTCCTCTCCCCTGCCCCCCCCACCCCTCTCAGAAAGCACTTTGCCATTGTTAGACGGGAGACACGATTTCCCTCAACACGCCTCCTCTCTCCCTTCGCTGCGATCTGCTCGAGACAGTCCCTGCGTTCAGGCTGGGCGCGCACACGCGCCGGGGGGCACAGTGGTTTGTCAAGGACCGGCTTCCCAACAGCCCAACGCAGCACGGTTGTTTGTTACGGTGAGACGAGCCGCTCTCTGGAGAGGGGGATGTAGAGAAAGGGCTCGTTTTGACTGAAAATACAGGCGGAAGTGAACTTAAACCTGAGGGCAGGAGGCTCTTCTGTACGCCGAGGGGGGTGGGGGTGTGGAACAGGCTGCCCAGCTCTGTGGTTGAAGCCGATACCCTGGCTTCTCTCCAGACACAGCTGGGTGAGCTCCTCCAATCAGGACAGGAGGCTCTACTGTACACCGAGGGGGGTGGGGGTGTGGAACAAGCTGCCCAGCCCTGTGGTTGAAGCCAATACCCTGGCTTCTCTCCAGACACAGCTGGGTGAGCTCCTCCAGTCAGGACAGGCTCTACTGTACACAGAGGGGGGTGGGGGTGTGGAACAAGCTGCCCAGCCCTGTGGTTGAAGCCGATACCCTGGCTTCTCTGGATGAGCTCCTGGGACCAATTCACCACTAATTACCAAGCAGTGACAGTTCAGGCCAAACAGGCTAAATGGCTTCTTCTCTCTTTGACTGCTTCTATGTTCTGATGTTGATTCCCAACACCAGTCCTTGGTCAGACATTTGATGCCAAACCTGAGAAAAAAAAGTAAACCTTTGTCAAGGTAAAGCTTGATCTTCATCCTCAGGACTGAAAGACTGAAACCGAGAAAATGAATCTGTGAATCATACAATTACAATGATGGGACATAAATATGATCAGTGAGCCTTCGTACCAGTTAATTTGACCATTACTGGTAGATCAAAAAGATTTCTCAGTGAATGTGTGCAGCCCCTACAGACTTTTAACTTAAAAATTAAAAGAAAAAATAATATAAGAGGTTAAGTTATTGATACATCTGTTTGCCTGTTCTTTTCAACAAAACTTCCAGATCTCTTTCCGAAGTGCTGGACGAACAGCCAATCACAGAGAAGCTGGAGGAGAAGGCGGAGCAAGAGGGTGGAGGCTGTGGGAGAGGTGAGCTAACAACCAGCCAATCACAGCAAAGCTCAGGGAGGAGGAGGGGCAGGGGGCGGGGCTCGAAGGAGAGGTACATAAACAGATCCCAGGGCTGTCTGGGGTCAGTGTACATCAGGTCACAGAGACGACCACTGACTGACACAGGAGGGACAGGACAGGACAGGAGACTCACACACTGATAGCCTCGCACACACACACAGTGGTCAGCTCAACACCAGAGTGGGACAGACACTGGACACACACACTGACAGACAGGAGGCTCACACACTGATAGCCTCGCACACACACAGTGTTCAGCTCAACACCAGAGTGGGACAGACACTGGACACACACTGATAGCCTCGCACACACACACAGTGGTCAGCTCAACACCAGAGAGGGACAGACACTGGACACACACACTGACAGACAGCAGACTCACACACACTCTTGGGGACAGGCAGACACACAGAGACATTTCCATCAGAAGCCTCTCTCTCTCTCTACGATGTGGGACTCGCTGCAGTGCGGACAAGTGCCTGTGGGGGGCGCTGTTAGGGCGCACTGGGACCCCTGTGCCTCGGGGGACAGAGTGATGGAGACCCTGCTGATGACGGAGGAGAGATACCTCCCCTCTCCAGGCTACCTGGCCTCTGTCCAGAGCGAGCCCAGGAACAGACAGCTGCTGGCCAACTGGACGCTGGAGGTACTGACCGCGTATCCATCTGCATGTGGACTGACAGTGTGTCCATCTGCGCGTGGACTGACAGTGTGTCCCCCTGCGTGTGGACTGACAGTGTGTCCATCTGCGTGTGGACTGACAGTGTGTCTGTCTGCGTGTGGACTGACCATGTGTCCATCTGTGTGTGGACTGACAGTGTGTCTGTCTGCGTGTGGACTGACAGTGTGTCCGTCTGCGTGTGGACTGACAGTGTGTCCCCCTGCGTGTGAACTGACAGTGTGTCCATCTGCGTGTGGACTGACAGTGTGTCCCCCTGCGTGTGGACTGACAGTGTGTCCATCTGCGTGTGGACTGACAGTGTGTCTGTCTGCGTGTGGACTGACCATGTGTCCATCTGCGTGTGGACTGACAGTGTGTCCCCCTGCGTGTGGACTGACAGTGTGTTCCCCTGCATGTGGACTGACAATATTACCCTTATAGTCTGGAGCTACAGTCTGCGGTTATATTACAGTTACAGTCTGGAGACACAGTTACAGTTACAGTCTGAGTTACGGTCTGCAGTTATATTACAGTTACAGTCGGAGTTACAGTTAGAGTTACAGTCTGGAGACACAGTTACAGTCAGGAGATACAGTTAGAGTTACAGTCTGGAGACACAGTTACAGTCAGGAGTTACAGTTAGAGTTACAGTCTGGAGACACAGTTACAGTCAGGAGTTAAAGCCACAGTCCAGAGTTACAGTAATAGCTACACTCAGAAGTTACAGTTACCGTCTGGAGTTACAGTTAGAGTTACACTCTCAAGTCACAGCTGTAGCCTGGAGTGACATTAAAATGACAGTCTGAAGTTACAGTTACAGTGGCAGTAATGTTACAGTTACAGTCCTGGGTAATAGTTGCAGTCTGAAGTTACAGTTACAGTTGCAACCTGGAATTACAGCTGAATCTGAAGTTACAGTTACAGTGTGCAGTCATATTACAGTCCTGAACAAGCTGTCCAGTATTCAGTATGCACTTACAGCATTCTTTTATTCAACAGTTACATTCTGGGGTTATATGACATTTATAGTCTGATGTTACAGCAATATCTGTGTGCTCAGTGTGCTCAGTGTGCTGTGTGTGTGAGGCAGGTCTGTAGGGTTGTGTGCTCAGTGTGCTGTGTGTGTGAGGCAGGTCTGTAGGGCTCTGTGCTCAGTGTGCTGTGTGTGTGAGGCAGGTCTGTAGGGCTCTGTGCTCAGTGTGCTGTGTGTGTGAGGCAGGTCTGTAGGGCTCTGTGCTCAGTGTTTGTGTGAGGCAGGTCTGTAGGGCTGTGTGCTCAGTGTGTGTGTGTGTGAGGCAGGTCTGTAGGGCTGTGTGCTCAGTGTGTGTGTGTGTGAGGCAGGTCTGTAGGGCTCTGTGCTCAGTGTGCTGTGTGTGTGAGGCAGGTCTGTAGGGCTCTGTGCTCAGTGTGCTGTGTGGCAGTGCTGTAGCTCTGTGCTCAGTGTGCTGTGTGTGGCAGTGCTGTAGCTCTGTGCTCAGTGTGCTGTGCTGTGTGTGGCAGTGCTGTAGCTCTGTGCTCAGTGTGCTCAGTGTGCTGTGTGTGGCAGTGCTGTAGCTCTGTGCTCAGTGTGCTCAGTGTGCTGTGTGTGGCAGTGTTGTAGCTCTGTGCTCAGTGTGCTGTGTGTGTGGCAGTGCTGTAGGGCTGTGTGCTCAGTGTGCCGTGTGTGTGAGGCAGGTCTGTAGGGCTGTGTGCTCAGTGTGCTGTGTGTGTGAGGCAGGTCTGTAGGGCTGTGTGCTCAGTGTGCTGTGTGTGTGAGGTCTGTAGGGCTGTGTGCTCAGTGTGCTGTGTGTGGCAGTGCTGTAGCTCTGTGCTCAGTGTGTGTGTGTGGCAGTGCTGTAGCTCTGTGCTCAGTGTGCTGTGTGTGGCAGTGCTGTAGCTCTGTGCTCAGTGGCCTCTCTCCCTGCAGGTGTGCTGTGACAGCCAGTGTGAGGAGGGGGTGTTCTCCCTCTCTCTGGCTCTCCTGGACAGGGTGCTCTCCGTGTTGCCGGTGCGCCCCGACTCCCTGCAGCTGCTGGCCGCCGCCTGCCTCCTGGTGGCCTCGAAGCTGAGGCAGAGCGAGGCGCTGGGGGCCCGGGCGCTGTGCGCCGCCTCCGGCCTGGCCTTCCTGCCCCAGGAGCTCCGGGTGAGTACCCCCCCCCTGCCCCGCCTGTCCGCGCGGCCGCCCGCCCCCCCCCGCGCCGAGGTCCTGACCCCCCGTCTCCCCCCCCAGGGCATGGAGCGCGTGGTGCTGACCGCGCTGCGCTGGGACGTCGCCGCGGTGACGCCCCACGACTTCCTGCCCCACTTCCTGTCCGCCCTGGGCCTGGGAGGGCAGCAGCAGCAGCAGGAGGAGGAGGAGGAGGAGCAGGGGGGGGACTTCCTGCCCACGGTCCGTCGCCATGCCGACACCCTGGTGGCCCTGTGCGCCTGCGACGCCCGCTTCCTGGGCCTGCCGCCGTCCGTGGTCGCCGCGGCGACGCTGTGCTCCGCCCTCGGGGGGCTGGGCTACGGGGGTCCTCGCGAGGGGCTGGCCGCGCGGCTGGCCCGACTGTGCCGGACCGAGCCAGTGAGTGTCTGATCGCGATCGACTCGTTAAGCACTCATGACTCGTTAAACACTCATGACTCGTTAAGCACTCATGACTCGTTAAACCCTCATGACTCGTTAACCACTCATGACTCGTTAAGCACTCATGACTCGTTAAGCACTAATCCCACAGCCTGCATATTTACAGGCCGACACAGGCAGAGCTAGATAGGAAAACAGGTGGACACCCGAAAGAGGACTGATCAATGATAGATTTTTGATAGATGATTGATCGAGATGCTGACTGATCGATGCTGGGTTGAGAGGCTGATTGATTGATGATTGATAGGTGATTGATCGGGAGGTTTGTCGATGGATGATTGATAGGGATGCTGATTGACAGCGTGTTGATAGAGAGGTTTATTCAGAGATGATTGACAGAGGGTCTGATTGATAGGTGATTGGTAGAGAGGCTGATTGATAGAGAGGTTTATCGATAGATGGTTGATTGAGAGGCTGATGGATTGATGATTGATAGGTGATTGATAGAGAGGTTTATCGATAGATGATTGGTAGAGAGGCTGATTGATAGGTGATTGATAGAGAGGTTTATCGATAGATGATTGGTAGAGAGGCTGATTGATTGATGATTGATAGGTGATTGATAGAGAAGTTTATCAATAGATGATTGGTAGAGAGGCTGATTGATAGGTGATTGATAGAGAGGTTTATCGATAGATGATTGGTAGAGAGGCTGATTGATTGGTGATTGATAGAGAGGTTTATCGATAGTTGATTGATAGCGATGCTGATTGACAGATGATCGACAGGTGAGCGACAGAGAGACTGGGAGATGGATAGCTGAGCAGGCAGAGACCCCGGTACTAACAGGGCTGCCCGTGTGTGTGTGTGTTTCAGGCCATGCTGCAGTTCTACTCCGAGCAGGTAGAGGGCGCCCTCTCTGACCGCCTGCACCCGGGGCAGCAGCTGGGGAGGGAGAGGGCCAAGGAGGGAGAGGGCGCGGGCGCCAGGCACATGAAGGAGGGAGCCGTGGAAGGAGAGAGGGCCAGCACCCCCACCGACCTGAGGGAAGTGGATTTCAAAGCCCCAGCCCCGCTCCGACTGTTGTGCTGCGGCTCGGCCAGGAGGGGGCGCTGCGAGGACATCGGGCGGCTCGACAGGGCCGGGACGAAGAGCTCAGTGACGTCACCTCCTCGCCTGGCCTCCGTGTGGGAAGAAACAGCCCCACCGTGTGGCCGAGAAGAGAATTGCACTTTGTGTAACTTGTGCTTTGCCTTGTACTGAATTATTATTATTATTATTATTATTATTATTATTATTATTATTATTAACAACGATCATTAGTATCGTTGTTGTTCTCATGATTTGAAACATTCTGTTGATTCTGCGGTAATATTTATGTGTTTATTTATGGGCATTGTCCCTATTGCGTTGTTTTCTTATTTAAGTATTTATTGCACGTGTTGCCACTTGTTATTTATCAACCATTTGTATTTATTTGAAATTGTGGATGTAACTGTGACTCTGCGTTGATCGTTGAAAGTATTATTGGTGTCTCCCCCCGGGGTGTGATGTAAGTCTCCTCGATGACTCGTGACAGATTCTCTATTTTTGAATAAATTACTTTTTCATGGAATCTGCGCGCGCTGTCCACACCCCGCTCTGAGGAGGTATTTCTGCGCAGATGCCTGTTAATGGTTTGGTTAAAAACACACACACACACACACACACACACTTTCCTCTCTTGGTATTTTTACTCCTACGAATTTCGTAGTTTCCTTTTTCATGGCAACAACAATAGTATATACATTTCACACTGGAGTACATATACTATCATCAAAAAAGATGAAATGAGGTACCGGTGAGTAACGCTCAGGTTTCATATTCTTAACTTTAAAAAGTAGTCTGGAGATGTGCCCTTATATCTATCTTAAACTACGCAGGGCAGTTGGGCGGAGCGGTGGCTCTGTGGCTCAGGATCTGTGCCTGTGACTGGGAGGTTTGCCAGTTCAAATCCGCGACCGGCAGAGGAATCCTACTCCGTGGGGCCCCTGAGCGAGGCCCTTCAGCCCAGCTGCTCCAGGGGCGCTGTACAATGGCTGACCCTGCGCTCTGACCCCCAGCTTCTCTCCCTGTCTGTGTGTCTCCTGGAGAGCAAGCTGGGGTCTGAGAGAAGACACATTCCTAATGCAAGAAATTGTGCGCGTCAACACTCGTCCATACGGTAACCCTCCCCCCTCCCCGGGCTGCGGGCTTCTCGCGAGAAGAGCAGAAGCCCCGGAGCTGGACGCGTCCTTATGACGTCACAAGTTCCAGCAGGTCCCGGGTGGAGACGCGGCCCGTGTGTTTACAGGTGAGTCAGGCAGAAAGAAAGGTGGGAGTCTAAACAGTACCGACAGTCCGGTACCGTCCGAGAGACGGAGGGGAGCGGGGCTGCCGCCGGAGCAGGGGAGTCACGGTGTGCCCCGACAGTGTCCCCCCCTCCACCTGCTCGTGTTGGTCGGTCATTGTGAAGAGTCCTGTGCGGAGTCGGCAGCCCCGGCTCAGTCGTGTCAGCTGGTGGGGGCTGACATTTATAGTCTGATGTTACAGCAATATCTGTGTGTGAGGCAGGTCTGTAGGGCTGTGTGCTCAGTGTGCTGTGTGTGTGAGGCAGGTCTGTAGGGCTGTGTGCTCAGTGTGCTGTGTGTGTGAGGCAGGTCTGTAGGGCTGTGTGCTCAGTGTGCTGTGTGTGTGAGGCAGGTCTGTAGGGCTGTGTGCTCAGTGTGTGTGTGTGTGTGTGTGTGTGTGTGTGTGTGTGTGTGTGGCAGTGCTGTAGGGCTGTGTGCTCAGTGTGCTGTGTGTGTGAGGCAGGTCTGTAGGGCTGTGTGCTCAGTGTGCTGTGTGTGTGAGGCAGGTCTGTAGGGCTGTGTGCTCAGTGTGTGTGTGTGTGTGTGTGAGGCAGGTCTGTAGGGCTGTGTGCTCAGTGTGCTGTGTGTGTGAGGCAGGTCTGTAGGGCTGTGTGCTCAGTGTGCTGTGTGTGTCGAAGCCTCAGGGTCAGGAGGTCCTGGTCCGTCACTGAGAGCTCCAGCTGTTCAGGGGGTCAGGAACTGGACCAGGAGACTCGAGCAAGGATCCTCCCAGTGTAACAGGACCGGACCTGACCCACTGGACCAGCTGTCCTCCTGGTGTAACAGGACTGGACCTGAACCACCGGACCAGCTGTCCTCCTGGTCCAACAGGACCAGACCTGAACCACCGGACCAGCTGTCCTCCCGGTGTAACAGGACTGGACCTGAACCACCGGACCAGCTGTCCTCCCGGTGTAACAGGACTGGACCTGAACCACCGGACCAGCTGTCCTCCTGGTCCAACAGGACCGGACCTGAACCACCGGACCAGCTGTCCTCCTGGTCCAACAGGACCGGACCTGAACCACCGGACCAGCTGTCCTCCTGGTCTAACAGGACCGGACCTGAACCACCGGACCAGCTGTCCTCCTGGTCCAACAGGACCGGACCTGAACCACCGGACCAGCTGTCCTCCTGGTCCAACAGGACCGGACCTGAACCACTGGAACAGCTGTCCTCCTGGTCCAACAGGACCGGACCTGAACCACGGAACCAGCTGTCCTCACGGTCCAACAGGACTGGACCTGAACCAGCGGACCAGCTGTCCTCCTGGTGTAACAGGACCGGACCTGAACCACCGGACCAGCTGTCCTCCTGGTCCAACAGGACCGGACCTGAACCACCGGACCAGCTGTCCTCCTGGTCCAACAGGACTGGAATTATTTTTTTCAGTTCTCTCTAGCACATAAGGACTCCTTTTCACTGAGTATAGATGAGCTGTCAGACCTGGAGTTACCAATCCAGTGACGGAGCAGTGGCACTGCGGCTCAGGATTGGCGCTTGTGGCTGAGAGGTTGCCGGTTCAAATCCTACTCTGTTGGGCCCCTGAGCGAGGCCCTTCACCCTGCTCCAGGGTGCTGTATAAATGTCTGACCCTGCGCTCTGACCCAAAGCTTCTCTCCCTGTGTGTGTGTCTCATGGAGAGCAAGCTGGGGTCTGAGAGAAGACACATTCCTCATGCGAGACACTGTATCTGGCCAATAGAGTGATCTGATCTTATCATATCAATCCCACATTGCAGCAGTGCATCAGATTCTGTTTAATTCCTCCTCTCTCTCTCTTTCCCCATCCAGAATGACTGCCACATATCATTGGCTGCTGCTGCTGTCAGTCATCCTAGGGGCGTGGTCAGTGCCTATTGATCGCAATCAGAAGCCGTCTGAGGACCCGCCTCCTCAGCAGGACAAACAGGAAGAGTCGCTGGTACTAGCTATGTGTTCGTCATTAAGGAACTACAACTCCCACTGAACACTGGGGCAGGTATCCTTCCCCATCCAGCAAGGGGGCCGCTGCAGAGGTTCATGGGTGATGTAGTTCTTTCCAGCCTGTTTGTCTGTGAGCAGTCTAGAGTGGGCATGACTTTCTTTCTGTGTCTCAGGACACAGGGCTGTACTACGACCGATACCTGCGGGAGGTGATTGACGTGCTGGAGACTGACCCTCACTTCAGAGAGAAGCTGCAGACGGCAAACACAGAGGACATCAAGGCACGGAGAGCAGATGGGTAGTGAGAGGGAGTGTCCAGTCAGTGTGTCTGTATGAACGCCTCTCTTTCTCAGTGCAGTGTTAATGTACTGGAGTGTCCAGTCAGTGTGTCTGTATGAACCCCTCTCTCTCTCTCAGTGCAGTGTTCATGTACTGGAGTGTCCAGTCAGTGTGTCTGTATTAACCCCTCTCTCAGTGCAGTGTTCATGTACTGGAGTGTCCAGTCAGTGTGTCTGTATGAACCCCTCTCTCTCAGTGCAGTGTTAATGTACTGGAGTGTCCAGTCAGTGTGTCTGTATGAACCCCTCTCTCTCTCTCAGTGCAGTGTTAATGTACTGGAGTGTCCAGTCAGTGTGTCTGTATGAACCCCTCTCTCTCTCAGTGCAGTGTTCATGTACTGGAGTGTCCAGTCAGTGTGTCTGTATGAACCCCTCTCTCTCTCTCTCAGTGCAGTGTTCATGTACTGGAGTGTCCAGTCAGTGTGTCTGTATTAACCCCCCTCTCTCTCAGTGCAGTGTTCATGTACTGGAGTGTCCAGTCAGTGTGTCTGTATTAACCCCTCTCTCTCTCTCAGTGTTAATGTACTGGAGTGTCCAGTCAGTGTGTCTGTATTAACCCCTCTCTCTCTCTCAGTGTTAATGTACTGGAGTGTCCAGTCAGTGTGTCTGTATTAACCCCTCTCTCTCTCTCAGTGTTAATGTACTGGAGTGTCCAGTCAGTGTGTGTGTATTAACCCCTCTCTCTCTCAGTGCAGTGTTATTGTACTGGAGTGTCCAGTCAGTGTGTCTGTATGAACCCCTCTCTCTCTCAGTGTTAATGTACTGCAGTGTCCAGTCAGCTGACCCCTGTGTCTCTCTCAGAGCGGGAAGCTCAGTAAGGAGCTGGACTTCGTGGGTCACCATGTGCGGACCCGTCTGGACGAGCTGAAGAGACAGGAGGTGTCCCGTCTGCGGATGCTCTTGAAGGCCAAGCTGGACAGCACTGACCACAACAGTGAGTCTTACTGGCGAAAGTGCTTTCCTGTGGCCCAGTTGCCAGTGGTCTTCCCCAGGTTTCTGTTCCTACAGGTCTCTTGATCTGTGTGTGGTGTAGTGTGAGACCAGGAGCTGCAGACTGCTCCAACATTCCTGCGAATTTGTTGATACAAATATTGAACATTGTTGGGCTCAGGCTGCAGCCCTGTCTCACTCCGCGGCCTTGGGTGAAGAATTTGGTCCTTTTGTTTCTGATTTTCACTGCACATTTGCTCTCTGAATCCACTGATTTGATGATGTCGTACACTTTGCCCCCTGTGCCGCTGTGGAGAAGTTTTTTAAAACAATCCTT